>NC_088867.1:53588967-53776471 GCF_032884065.1 Artemia franciscana
GGTCCCTGACGTGCCTACCAATTTTCATCGTCCTAGCACGTCCAGAAGCACAAAACTCGTCAAAGCCCTGGACCCCCCTCCCAACTCCTCCAAAGAGAACAAATCCATTACGGTTATGTCAATCACGTATCTACAACATTTGCTTATTTTACCTACTAAGTTTCATCCCGATCTCTCCACTCTAAGCGTTTTCCAAGATTTCCGGATCCCCCCTCCAACTTCTCCCAGTGTCATCAAATATGGTTCGTGTTTAAGATAAGAGCTCTGAGACATGAGTTCCTTCTAAATATGAAATTTCATTAAGATCCGGTCACCCATTCTTAAGTTAAAAATACCTCAATTTTTCTAATTTTTCCGAATTAACGCCACCCCCCTTAACTCCCCCAAAGAGATCGGATCCGTTCCAATTGTGTTAATTACGTATCTAGAACTTGTGATTATTCTTCCCATCAAGTTTCATCCCGATCTCTCCACTCTAAGTGTTTTCCAAGATTTCCGGTTTCCAAGATTTCTGTTTCTCCCCTCCAACTCCGACGTCCCCGGATCTGATTGGAATTAAAAATGTAGCATCTTAGACATTAAATCTTTCTATATAATAAATTTCATTAAGACCCAATTGCCCATTCGTAGGATAAAGATGCCTCAAAAATAGCGACGAAGACCACACTGCCTTTCTATAACAAACAAATACAAAGTAGAAACAACAGGGAAAATCTTTTCAAGACAGTGGAAATCAATTCTGTGAATATTTCGGGCTTATGCATATTGAGTCCTGGTTGAACTTCGTTGAAGTACGGATGCTAGGGCTGTTTTAAAAAAGTTTTTAACATTATTAGTTTTAATTTTCGTATTTAAATGTAAGTTTATTTACATAAACATATTTTTTCTCTCTCTTTCTCGTATTGTGCTGCAGACGGCCCATGGACATAGGGCCGAAATATTCACAGAATTAATTTCATCTGTCTTGAAAAGATTTTCCCTATTGTTTCAACTTTGTATTTGTTTGTTAAAGATGCCTCAACTTTCACGTTTTCCAAGATTTCCGGTTCCCCCTATATTTCCCCCCATTGTCACTGGATCTTGTCGGGATCTAGAATAAAAGCTTTGAGGCACAAGATCCTTTTAAATATCAAATTTCATCAAGATCTAATCACCCGTTCGTAAGTTACAAATACCTCATTTTTTCTAATATTTCCGAATACCCCCCCCCCAAACTCCCCAAGGAGAGCGGATCCGGTACTGTTATGTCACCCACGTATCTTGGACTTGTGCTTATTCTTCCCACCAAGTTTCATCCTGATCTCTCCACTCTAAGTATTTTCCAAGATTTCTGGTTCCCCCCGTCCTAACTCCCCCCAATGACACTGCATCTGGTCGGGATTTAAAACAAGAGATCTGATATACGAGATCCTTCTAAATGTGAAATTCTGTTAAGATCCGATCACTCTTCGTAAGTTAAAAATACCTCATTTTTTCTAATTTTTCAGAATTAACCGTCCCCCAACTCCTCCAAAGAGAGTGAATCCGTTCCAGTTATGTCAATCACGTATTTAGGACTTGTGCTTATTTTTCACACCAAGTTTTATCCTGATCCCTTCATTTTAAGAATTTTCCAAGATTTTAGGTTTCCCCCTCCAACTCCCCCCAACGTCACCACATCCGGCCGGGATTTAAAATAAGAGCTCTGAGACACGATATACTTCTAAATATTAAATTTCATTAAGGTCCGATCACCCGTTCGTAAGTTAAAAATACTTTTTTTTTATTTTTCAGAATTAACCGTCATTGGTGGTTTTCTAATTATTTTCATTGGTGTTTTTCTAATAGTGTGATTGTATGACTTTTGAGGAGTGTTTCCTTCTTTTTGAAGTTTCTCAGGCTCATAACCTTCGATGTGTAAAACAATGAAACTTATATATTCAAGATCAGCATAAAAATGATTCTTGTGATATATCTATTGGTATCAAAATTCCGTTTTTTAGGGTTTCGGTTACTATTGGGCTGGGTCGCTCCTAACTTACAGTTCGTTATCACAGACTATTTGATATTGCTACGGAGGCTTACAAGTATTTCCCTTTATCTTATTTACGGGTAGTGACTCGTGAAGAAGAGTCGTAAAGTAAATTTGAAGTAAGAAGAAGGGTTCGTTTGACTGGGCTAAGTATATACAATTGATCCCTGATGGCCCTTTGAAGCTAAGAAAGAATCTTGCCGGGAACCAAGTTGCTCCTAGTGCTAAATTACTCAGACAGAAATTGTAGGTTTTAGGTTTAAGGGCCAAGTAACACAGCATTACTTTGTGGAAATGGCGCTTTTTGACAGTGACAATACTAACTGAGTTTCAAGAAAGGACTCACCATTCCCTTGAAGAAAAATATTTTCTTAGGATTTCCGAAATTTGTGCGATTTGCGACAATAGAGAACATAAACGGTAAGGAAATACAGCAAACTTAATTGTTACTCCTACGCCAGTTTTGCTGGCCATGTCAACCAAAGCTACTGCAGAACTACACATTGCCCAGGCAACTTGAATTTTTTTTTTTTTTTTTTTAGTTTTGTTACTGAAGAGTTTATGGGAATGTAAAAAAAAAGTGTTTCTCTTTCAGTTTTAATTTTTATAAGGTTATAAAAGGTTCTTTGACTAGCCGTTTTGGTCGAGAATTCATTTGGTGTCTAAAAAAACTACTTTTCAACAAGAAAGCAACAAAATGGGTAAATATGGGCACCAAAATGCCCATCTGTAGACTTTGTTCTGGAGCTACAAATTCGGCAGATGTTCACTAGCTCTTATTTCCTTTTGATAAATATTGTCAATATTGAACTTTTTAGAAATGGCCACCTGCAAAAAATGGAAAGAAAACAAAACAAAAAGCATGACTAAAAGCTTTTCATTGTATTTCTTGTTTCCATTAGAAATAATCAGTAATTTTTTTCCCTCTAAGAATAAAAAAGACAAACGCCAAACACCTACTCTAAATTAAGGCATTGCTGCAATATGACTCAACACCAATGTAACTATACAGCTGTCTTTCCACTTGTCTTTTTGTGCCGTTGTCTAGGTCTCTTAACCATTTCTCATGAAGTAGATGGCGATAAGTGCAAAATTTGTGTTAAATATCAAGATATTCGTTTTTGGGGTGTACTTCTTGCATTGATGATTGTGATTGGTATCATGACTGTTGCCTCCATATGCCTCTATGCAGAGATACAGACGCTACACGATGATATTTACAGATCAGTGTTGTTGTTATTATTTATTGTGAGTTGCCTTGATTTTATCTCCACAGTTGGTACGTCTGTAGTAAACTCCAATCGGATACACGTATTATTTGAACAGTTGGATGAAATTGACGCTCTGCTGAATAAGGCTATTGACCGTAAGCAGAAGTACCTTAAGGACGTGAAGAGAGGTGTGATGATGGCCTGTAGTATTGGTGTGGCTTTTGTGATTGTATCAATATTTATTGACTTTCCAATACAAGCCATTCTTGAAAGGCCCTTAGAGAAAATAGCTGTTTGGTACTTTTTTAAAGTCATCTGGTTTATTGTATCTGACTTAAGATTGAAAATGTTCTGTACCTTTTCAGTTCTTATAATGCTGAGATACAGGATGTTAAATGAAATTGTAGATACTGATTTTAAGAATGCAGGCAAGCGGTACAACTTTGAAGAAGTTAGAAGAATTCACTCTGCCATTACGAGTACTCTCCATTCCTTGGACAAAATTTTTAATCCTGACATTCTTACTTCCTTGGTAGCTGCTATTGTGCATACAGTGGTCTTACTATTTTTGTCCTCATCTATGAAGAAAGATAATTTTCAAGAGGCTCATCACCTCGACTGGTTTTTCTGTAAACTGACATTTACCACACTGGGATCAATAATTCTGTTACGAACAATTGGTGCTGCCTATGTTGGGGATCAAGTTTCAAAAGCGGTAAGTTCCTCCTAATAAACGAACATAAACAATTTCTTTCTTGTTAGAAAAAAAAGTCTGAGAAAACAAAATTGGACAATAAATGTCTCATAAAAGCTAGATTTTGGTATGTAGAAAAGGATCCGTTCAATTAATTAAATGAATAAATAAACCTTAGGGTAGCCTGATAGCCTGTTTGAGCCTGAAAATCCCATAAACTCTAAGTGATATTGCATCAAAATGTAAAATGAACAATTTTAATCAATATATTTAAAAAAATAAAATGTGCCTCCGGATGCCCCCTTCCAATTTCCACTTATTAAGATGCTTCACCTCCCAATCTTACCATTAAGATATTATTTGAAAATGTCCCTTAATGATTAAATGTTAATCGTTAAAATCATTAAGATCGTCATTTTACTCTCCATCTGTAAGATGAAAATACCTGTGTAATTTCGTGTCAAACAAGGTGCAGCATTGTTTCATCCACAGACCTCTTCTTAAGATTAAGTTGATAAAGTTTTTTTAAACTGAAATTAAGGAGTCTTATTAAAACGAAAAACAAACAGAAATTATTAAGTATGTGATGATGGACTGCCCCTTCCTCATCCCTAGCTTTTTATGCTAAAATCTCAAAGTTCTTGAAAATACTCGTTCAAATTCAACGGCCTTTGCGTTTGAGCAGTCTTTCTGAAAGAATTGTGACAAAAAGTTAAAACTTTAATTTAAAGAGCAAGGGTTGAGGATGGGACAACCTCCCGCCTCAACTACAGAAAAGATTCCGTTAGTTTTAAGTTTTAATGACGCTCTTTACTTTCAGATGAAAAAATTTGTTTGTTTCTATGTTTAATAACCTAAAGATTGAAGGCTCTACTAGGGTGGCAACCCTTTCACAGTAAATTGTGTTGCGAGAGCAATACTTTGATTTTGCCGTGTTTTTTTTTCCTAGCCCCCGAGTTCAGCTTATTCCTAGAAAGTGGTAAGGGTCTAACCTTTGCAGTTTTTAAGGAAAGTGTTGACCTCAGGCCGGAATGATGGATATGACTTTACATTTTGGAAAGCTTCGTAGAACTCCTGCCTGGGGAAAAAAAGGATGGTTTTCGCTTGTGTTTCTACCCATTTCTGTTCGTGATTTCAGCTGAGTTTATCATTCGGTTTTTCGCACTTGGGATTATGGTAGAGAAGTAGTATCAGATGTGCCTCTTAAATTTTAAAAGTTCTTTCATTGCTAAAGAAATTAGAGTTTATTCTTTGCTCCTTTCTAAGTGATGACGTTAGAAACTTGACCTATGGTAAAACCCATCAAACTAGTTGAACCCATCAGAAGTTACGAGCCTTAAGAAAATTTGTATTACTTTCGAAAAAAGGGGGAAAAACCTCTTAAAAATCATAGAATCTTAATGAAAAATCACAACTTCAGATGTAGTGTATCAAAGAACCGTACTGTAGAGGTTTCCAGCTCATATCTGCAAAAATGTGGATTTTTTTTTTTATCTTTTGTTAGAAGAAAGATCACGGATGCGTCTTTACTTGTTTGTTGTTTTTTTTTTTCTTTGAGTGATGGTATCGATCCAGTGGTTGTAAATTGTCGCAAGAGTGCTCATTCAAGCGGAAATTAAAAGTTATATTGCCCTTTTTAAGTTACCAAAGAATTGGAGAGCAATCAGGCCCCTTCTTGTGCTCATTTTTCCCCAAAGTTACCGAATCAAAATTTTGATATAGCCATTTTGTTCAGCATAGTAGAAAAATCTAATAACTATGTCTTTGAGAATGACTTAATCCCCCCAAGTATCTGGGGAAGGGCTGCAAGTTATGGACTTTGCCTGTTGTTTAAATATAGTATCGGTTATTGGGAAGCATACAGATGTTTTCAGGGATTTTTTCTGGTGGATGGGGGGAGTCAGGGGGAGGTGTTACGTGGAAGTATCTTTCCATGGAGGAATTTTTCATGGGGGAGGAGAATTTCCGTGAAGGGGGCGCTGTATTGAAAACTATGAGCTTTTCTGTTAGTACTTGGGTAAAAATTCACCAAGGGGCAAGTGAAGACTGATTTTATGCTCGGTTTTCTAAGCTCTTTCAGTTTGAATTTGTAAATGACTTAGAAGTATTTTGTCTGGGTCATTCTGCACAGAATCAACCAGGAAATGATATCCAGTCTTAAAGATTCTGATAAAAGCCTAGTATTTGTTTTTCTTCGATATATCGAACCGTAAAATTTTATGGCCACTTTCATTTTTTCGCTTTGCAGCCATTCATAATTTAGACGATTATAACGTAATGGCCATTCGCATGGGGCTTAGGCGAGTCGTAGTCATTTCTCGTTCCATGTTTCTCCGTTCACACGGAGCGTTCTTTCTTGAACCTGGTTCTACAAGACCAACCAATCATGGTCTATGAATTTGGCAAGTTGAAAAATATGGATGAAGAAGTTGGACAGGGGAAATATTCAGAGAGCCAAGAAGATTGTTTGCAAGTTAAATCCGGCTTATAAATTAAATGGATGCTTTCAAAGATACTGAACATTATTATACTAAGCAAGTGACCTCCCAATCACCTCCCATGTATTTTCCTTCGTCAAAATATTCTTGTAGTTTTTCTTTGTCTTATCATACAAAAACCTTCTGATCTCCACATGCACAATAAGTTCTTCAGGAAAATCAGCTCTTATGCAATTCCATATGTGTACCACTTGCTCACCCTCCATTCCTGTCAAATTTCTCGCCGCTAATCTTCGACGTAAATGATTGAAACTCAGTCTTATTTGCTGGTGAGTTGATCCAAATTAAACCGTTATTGCACCTGGGACTGAGACACCGACAACCGTGTGAATGGACAGTTTTTTCCAAGTCGTAGTTGTCGTCGCAACTATAACTACGAATAAGCCCCGTGTGAATGGCCACTTATTTGTACAAAGAAAAACAAATGCTAAAACCGTTTCTCTTTTGATAATAATGTTTATCTTTCGTATTTATTATGAACTTAAAAGAACATTTTTATTGTTTTTATCATCTATGTGATTAATTAAGAAAACTAGTTTTGAATCTCTAGATACCTCGAAAATAATAAAACAAATTCTGCTTATGAAAAAGGTGTTTTTTTTTTGTTCCAAAAATTTATATTTTATGATAATGGAACTATCACAAGACAAATGGTTAAAATAATTTAATTAGTCTAAGCTGCTATAAAACAAAATGGGTGGGACCGGTAAGCATTACAGGTATCTTTTTCTTTTTTCTATCTTTTCTTTGTTTTTCTCATATTTATTAGACAGTTGCATGAGGGTTCGATTGCACAAGAGTTCAGTTACACGAGTATTGAGTAGCAAGGGGTTCAATTCAACAGGTTTCAATTGAGCCTGGCCTCAGATGCATGGGGTCCAGTTACACAAGGGTTCAGTTTCAGTGGAATTCCAAAAAGCTCAAGAACAGCTAAAGAGATTAAGTTGAAACTTTCAGAGAATGGGGATGTGAATGTTAGACTACATCCAAACCCACTGTATACATCCAAGTTGTCCAAGGGGCTTATGTGCTATATCTCAGGTCGGGCTAAAGGTGTCAAATTGAAACTTTCGGAAAATGTTGAGGGGTACCCCAAACAGGTGTATAACCTGTAACAATACCTGTAATGTAATAACTGATAGTATCAGTTATTCATCCATAGTAATATCAGTTATTTCTGAGTTTAAATCATTTTCTTCTTCTTTTATTGTATTGATACATCAGCAATATTTGAAATTTTTTTGGAGATGTCAGCCTTCAATAACATCAGTCCTTTCCAGAAAAAAAATCAATGTAACGCCATGTTTCGAAGCTTGATCTTTTTTCTTTTTTTCAAGGCAAAATACCCTCTTAGTCGCATTCATGATATGGATACCAGTAACTACGGTACTTCAACTCAATTTCAGCTGATACTTTTTTGTAATCAAATGCATACCCGACAACTTTGTCCCACTGCAGCTGGATTCTTCAACTTCAATAAACAAATGGTTTGCACTGTAAGTGTGTTTCTATAGCCTACAGATTCCTCAAGTTTTTTTTAACTATTTTCTCTTATTATTGTCTCAAATTACCCTGCAAAACTATACACTCTAGTAGAAATTACGAATTTAACTTAATTTTAATTTCATTAATTTGCATTTGACTTAAGCTATGTAATCAGTCTCACGGAGCACATTTTGCTAGTAACGCAGGGTGCTAAGTTGACTCAAATCCTACTAAAAAATTTAAAAAACAAGTTTTTTTTTAACTGAAAGTAAGGAGCGTCGTTAAAACTTAAAACGAACAGAAATTAATCCGTGTATGAAAAGGGCTCTCTTCTTCTAAACGCATCGCTGTTTACGCTAAAGTTTGACTCTTTGTCACAACTCTTCTTTTTATAACAATAAAGCTTCTTCTTCAAATTAAGACAAGTCGGTGTTTCAGTAGACGCTCTTTAAAAGAAAATGGGACAAACAATCAAACTTTCGCGTGAAAAGCAAGGTATTGAGGAGGGGACAGCCCTCAATATATGGAATAATTTCTGTTTGCTTTTCAAATAATGCCGGTAAACCTGGCTTACCCTCTATGAAATCTATGTCTCCCCTTCACGGAAAACTCCTCCGTGGAAATTTCTTCCAAAACACAATGCACCTCCTCCGTCAAACTCCCTCCAAATAGTTCTATCCTCGCTGAGCATCCCACCTCCCTGTAAATTGCTTGCGGACGATTCAGCCAGAAAAAAAATCTGCTTAGCATTCTTTTATTTGAATAAACTTCAGTCTCTAAGCGGTTTCTCGATCACTCCAGAAATGCTCCCTTCCGTGCCAATCATTTCTCAGAAAACAAAACACGCGGAAAAAGCCCATGGATAATTCTCCGGAGACATCTCCCCATGAAAGATTTGGCAAAGAGAAAGTAAGACAACTAAAAAGGATTTCAATAAATCAATCAATCATTTTATTAATACTAAACACTAGTACAAACGTAAAAAGCTATTCAGCCCAAGAAACGTTTCTTGTTATGGGCCATACACAACAATAATAGAGAAAATAAATTTATGGTAATTTTGTAAAAAAAAGTGAAAACCTTGAAAATGTTGTCAAATCAAAAAAAAAATGTACCATTGGAATTGGGATGGTCAAAAACCCTATATAGGAGATTCCAGTTCTTCACCTTGAGCAACAAGGAAAGTCCTTTTTTGGAATAATGTGCAGCTCTGGTGTGTTTCCTTGTGGCTTCTACCAGGGCTAGCCGGTTCTCAGAACATCATTGGGAAATGTTTTATGGCTCATTAAAAAGCTATTTTTAATATTTACTTGCTTGTTATAAACTCAACAATCTCATAGACTCTCTTGACAACCTGCGTATAGAAGGCATGTTGTGATTCAGTTCACCTTTCCCCCTCAATATTCCCCCTAGTAAAAGCAGCAGTACTTCTAACAGCAGTAGTATTAAAATAATGCCCTTTGGCCAGTTGAACATTCCCTTCATCAAGTCCTGGAAATATCAACTTAACACAGTTAGCCGTTGATATGCCATTACCGATATGTCCTTTTGTTAACCTGTATGTTCATTTACATCCTGAAACTTTTTTCTTAATACTCTTGGCCTTACAGTTTGCAATAGTAGTAGTAGTCATATTAGTAGCAGTGGCATATATAGGCTACAAATAAATGTTCAATAGCACAAATAATTTTATTTGACAGTGAAAGAAACAAAAATCTCTGAATATTTTGGTCACACATATTTAGTGGCCACCTTCGGCAGATAAACTAAAATCCCAAATAAAACATCAATATTTATACAAAAGAAAAAATTAATTAAATGTTTTTGTACGCTTTTTTTTCAAAGTAGCTACACATGTAAATCTCTTTGATTTTATTGTTTCTAGTTCGTTGGTTTGATTTGTGTGTGAAGGTTCATTATCAGGTAAAAAAAAAACGTAAAACAATAGGAGAAACAAGATTTACACTATTTGACTGTAGTAAATGATCATAAACTGAATTTAAGCCAAATTCACCTGCATGTCTATTTAAAACCAGGTTAAAAAAAATAACAATAATTTCAATGGTTTCCCTAAAACCTTGTTTGAAACTCCGGTCCCAAAGAGACATCAGAGACATTTACGAACATAACTGAATGGTCCGGAAAACTAAAAATTTGTTCAGATAAAGATTATCTGAGATTTTCAGGTTTGGGTTTTCGCTTTATGGTTGACGAAATAGATTCTTGATGTTTTATTAATCAAATTTCTTAACTCTGGTCAGTACCTCCTACACAGGAGCCTCCGCATGTACATTGGATTTGATGCACTACATTTTGATGATCCATTTAAGTTCGTCCCTTTCCAAAATTCAGAGAACTACTTAAAATATTACAACTCTTTAAAGCTACCGTTTTACTCTTCTTTTAAGTAGTTACAGATGCAAATCTCTTTGAATTTTCGGTTCATTGGTTTAATTTATATGCGAAGATTATCATCAGGCAAGGGAAGAAAGGTAAGGAAATGGGGGAAACACAATTTACTTTATTTGATTGTAGCAAATTATCATAAATTGAAAAGAAGCCAAAATTCACCTGCATCTATATTCAAAGCCAGGTTCTTAGATATATTTTTTTTTTTTCAATGGTTTCCCTAAGAGCTTGTTTTAAAACCCGGTTCCTAGACATCAAAGTGACATTTTCGAACATGGCCAGATGGTCCAGAAAATTAAAAATGTGCTCAAATAGAGCTTATCTTTTCAAGTCCTTGACTTTCTGAAGTGGCTGATGTGATTCTTTTGCATATTGATGATATGTATAATAAAAGTGTTTCTGTCTAAAAAAAAATCTAAGATTTTCAAGTTTTTATTTGTGCTTTAGGGTTAACGAAAGATTCTTCATGTTGTAGTAATTCAATTTTTAAACTCTGGTCATTACATCCTACAGAATAGCGTCCGCAAGTACATGGGATTTGATGTAACTAATCAAACTAACCTAGCTACCTTTAAATCATTATTAGTTCAAAAAACATTTTCCACGAGACAAGTTTTTCAAAAAATAGTAAAGAGCTTCATTAAGCTAAGAATGATCAAAAATAGAGTCAAATAATCTTCCAATCGTAGAACTACCACAAATAACTATCAATAAATAAATGAAGCTCAAAACCAACAGAAATTACAATAAATAGCTTAGTCAAACTCAAACCGAGCGAAAATTAATATGAATAGGGTTGATAACTCTTATGCTTTCTGAAGGCCAGAGCATAATTTGTGGTTTACTGACAAAAATTTTTACCGTGGATTGTCAGTTAAAATTGACATATGCTGACATATCTGCGTTAAGGTTTGATAATCTTCATTTATGAAAGCAAGAAAGGTGAAAACATTTCGTATTTTGTTTTCAGTAAAGCGCAAATTGTGTTCTGGTCTTGAGAAAACATAGGGGTTATCAGCCCTACTCATATCAGGTTTTGCTCGTTTTGAGTTTGACTCGGCTATTTATCGTGATTTCTATTCGTCACGAGCTTTATTTATTTAATGATGGTGATTAGTGGTCATTTTACGCTTGGAAGATTATTTGACTTTATGTTTCCTCATTCTTGGCTTAATGAAGCTCTTTACTATTCTTTGAAAAACTTAGCTTGTGGAAAAAGTTTCTAAATTAATTTCTGTTCGTTTTTTAACCCTCTCCCTCGGCCCCTCCCAACCACCAGAAACAATCCTCTCGGAAAATGTCTGTACACTTCCCAACAAGCAATGCTATTTGTAATCAATGGGCAGAGTTCATAGCTTGCAGCCCTTCTCCTGGGGACTGTGGGTGATTAAGTCGTCCTCAAAGACATACTTCTTGGATTTTTCGACTATGCTGAACAAAATGGCTGTCTCAAAATTGTGATCCTGTCACTTCGGGAAAAAATAAGCGACGGGGGCCTAGTAGCCCTCCAATTTTTTGGTCACTTAAAAAGGGCACTAGAACTTTTAATTTCTGCTAGAATGAGCCCTCTCGCGACATTCTAGGACCACTGGGTCGATACGATCGCCCCTGGAAAAAAAGTAAACACTCATCTTTCTTCTGGGAAAAAAATACAAAATTCCACATTTTTGCAGATAGGAGCTTGAAACCTCACGGTAGAGTTCCCTGATAAGCTGAATCTCATGGTGTGATTTTCATTAAGATTCTGTGACTTTTAGGGGGTGTTTTTCCCCTTTTTCAAAAATTGGACAAATTATCTCAGGGTCGTAACTTTTGATGGGAAAGACTGAATTTGATGTATTGACCAACTTATATATTTAAAATCAGCATAAAAATCCAATTCTTTTGATGTGTCTATTGGTATGAAAATTCCGTTTTTTAGAGTTTTGCTTGCTATTGAGCCGGGTTGCTCCTTACTACAGTTCGTTACAACGTACTATTTTATAAATCTACATACGTCAATCGATCAGTTTGGTCATTCATCAGACTTAATTTTTATAAAGAATAAAATGGGTTCCTTGGGGGGCCTAAAAAAGATGGGAGAGGGATCGGAATAAACCCTTTTATATTTCAACACTTGAGAACGATTTGTTGATAAAGAGGCGACAATTTTAATTAAAAAAGGACTCACTTCAACAACAGTTTATTTGCAAGGATATTGTGGTCAGTTAGGTGGTACACTTTCTGGAGATTGATTAATAAAAAGTTCAACCAAGTTTTAGGGTTTTTATGGTTTTTAAGAATGGTGTTGAGAAGACTAACAAAATAAGGTGAAATAGATGTCTCTATCAGGTTTCCAAACTTTTGTATATCAATAAGTTGCAGAATCTCTGCCTCTAACCAATTAGCTAGAAACCCTCGTATATTCTTGAAAAAAAGGGGGTCAAGGTGATTGGTCGTACTCCAGTAAAGTGTTTCAGGACTCCCTTCTTTGGATTGGAGTAATACAGCTAAGCTTCGAGACCATGGGTAACATCCAGAATTACTAATATCATTAAAGATACTAACAAAGTGTATTTATAGTTTACCAGTGAATGCTTTATTTAGATCAATTGAGAAATCAATGGGATATATACTAGTTTTTTCGTTTCTGTAAAAAAAAAACATTTTTGGGACTTTATTATTTGGTGTTTCAGGGATTAGATGATTTGCCGAGAGATTGGGTAACGTTTACACAATATTAGTGAGATGTTTATTAAGCTCTTTGGCTGTCTGTTCAGGCAGTTCATCCAGTAGAAAATCTTACACGAACACGAACATCGAACATCGGCATTCATACACAATCGACATTCGGCCTACTCCTTTCACTGTCTTGAACCATTGCCGAGGTTTGCTCTGTTTTAAGCAATTTAATTTATTCTTACCATAGCGAGAAATAGCACGATGTATTTCTTTCTTTTTTGTTTACGGAGGGCTATAGCATCGTCTTTCTTTCCAAGGGAAAAAATCTGTAGTTTTATTTGGATTAGCCCTTTTATTTTTTTATCTTTTCATTAATGCACGTTTTATCTGGGGATCTTACCTTCTTGGTAACCTCTAGGAAATATTTTTGGTAATTTGTCATAAAATTTGTTTGAAACAAGCTAACCTTTGAGTTAAGATTCACACACAAAACAACATCATCCAAACTCTTAGACGAAATCCAAGATCCAAAATCAAAGGGACTCTGACTTGTTATTGATGGGTAAGAAAATTCAGAAAGTTAGTAATTATTTTTACCAGCAGTAGTATCAAATGTAGCATCAAATTACAGTAATCACCGAGGGGGGAGTGGTTAGTTGGAGTATTATAAAAGGTTTCAAGATTGGCTGGTACAAATAGCCTCCAAACTAGTACCGCCTTTTGTAGTATGGAAATCAACAATTAAAATCAACACTAGTCAAGTGTACATATTCAACTATGTGCCATGTGTTGTCAACTCTGGAGTTTCTACAAGGATAAATCCTTAGATTGCTCCAAGCTGCTATTTAACGTAATTTAAGGTAATTAACCTTCTGATCTTTGTACAGATAAATAAGACTAAGCTCGTTTGTGTTTCCTGCTATAAAAATTTTAGCATTGGGCTACTTTGTCGTCACAAAGTTAAGACTTGCCTGTAGCCCATAATGAAAATTACGATGAGAACAAGCAGTCTGTCCGAGTGCATCATAAAATGAGAAAATGATTAAATTACTGCGAAACCGAGGCAGGGATTTGGGCTTAATAGATAGCCAAATGATTTCATCACAATCACCTAGTTCTGCCAGTTGGATAAGAATAGGAGATAGAAATTCTTTGCCAAAATCATTGCTCCTCCCCCTTCCTTCCCCAATGGGTGGTCAACCAGGCGTAGATTTAAAAACTTCTGAGAACTAGTCATTTTTATGAGATCTGGATTTTGTGCCTGGACTTCAGTAGCTGCAATTACATCATGGTTCCATCTTGCTGCTGTTTCTAACTCAAATAAATTTTCAAAATTCAAACTTTCAGCGTTCGTAAGGAAGAAAACTGGGAAATGACAATGATTTTTTTTTTTATCAAACTCTTTAATAACAGATTTATTCAAAAAAACTTTACTCTGAGGTAGCTTCGGCGGGGTTTAAGTAATAAGTCTAATGCTGAAAGGGGTGAAAACTTCTCCTAAAGTGGAAAATTATCTTTTGGAGCATTTTAGGAAGGTTTGTTATTAGGCCCAAACTCGCCACCCTTGACAAAAGGACCAGTAAGCCGAGAGGGGAGGAGGCTCACTTTTGAAAGCTGGGAGTAAATTGAAAGAGCTCTGAGTAAAATTTTCCTCTATTAAAGGGAGTTAAACTACATCTTATACCTGAACATTCACGGTGAATCTGTGCAGCTTTAACTGGTCAATCACTCCTAAAAAGAGAAAAAATCTTTACATTATTAGAGTGAAACAGGGGGGGGAGGAAGCGGGAATGGAATTTGGAGGAGTAGCTGGGGGCAGACGGAGGGTGGTATAGAATGGATATTGAAGTGTTCAAAGTTGGAGACTGGTATGGAAAACAGGACCTGGGATTCAAGAGAATAGAAGGGTAGGCACGCCAAAGGGGTAATTGATATTGCTTTGTAGGGCAGGCATATTGCAAGCAGGCATTGTTATATGATCTTTGGACTATTTTGAGCAAAATGGCTATCTCAAAATTTTGATTTGATGCATATGGGGAAAAGAGGGCATGCAGGGTGGGGGCTAGTTGCCCTCCGATCACTTTTGACTCTAAAATAGGATATAAAACTTTCAACTTCTAGTCAAATTCAATATACCGAAATCGACATTTTGCATCACGTTTTGCTCTGATTAACTCTTGGTTTTTCCAGACTTTGCATAATTTATTTGGTTAAACTTCAAATACTAGAAAATAAAACAGTATGTAGAAAATTCGATTACATAAATGAATATTCAGGAAACCCAGATTTAAAATCACTCAGGATAAAGAAAGGCAGGACAAAAGTCTTTCTTTCTTTTAAATTATGCCTGATTAAATCCTTTTTATGCAAGAGAGTGCGCATATTGTCATATTATCAGCTTTGTTGGTCCCCAGCCTATTATGTTCTCTTTTTTCTTCCTTTTGGTGAGTTTGTTTAGTCGATAACGGTTGTTAAAAAAATGGAAGATTTTATCGCATTATTCTATTTTTTATGCTTGTTAATTAATTTTTAAATTTCTTTTTCCATATCCTCCTTTGAATTAAATTAAATAAAAAAAACAAGGTTTTTTACCGGAAAGTAAGGAGCGACATTAAAACTTAAAAGGAACAGAAATTACTTCGTATATGAAACGGGCTGCTTCCTCATCAACGCCCCGCTCTTTACGCTAAAGTCTGACTCACTCTCTTAACTTTACTTTTTAAAACAGTATAAAAAACAGTAAGCTTTCGTAATTGTGCTCCCCTCCTGCCAAGGAGGACCTTACCTCCAGAGGCACCATCTGGCACTTTGATTGTATTTCTAGCGTCGTTTGCTATGGTTTAATTGTTCAAACTTGACAATGACTACAAAAAGTTTCTGTCTAGTAGTTTATATGGTTAAATTTTTTTTTTCTTGCAGATTGTTAGCATATTGCTGACATATATCGTGATACTGGTCCAACTTAGAGGAAGTATAGCCCATACAAACTTATATGAAGAAGCAACAAGAATTGCCAATAATTTAACACGAACTATTCAAAATATGGCAAACGATTCTCAAATTTCATTCGAGAACTAATTCAATTTTGTTTGTTACGATTGTCAAGTTGACTGTTATGATTGTCATGGTTGTAATTTTGTCTATTATTATGTTATGACAATTTATCAATTTTGTCTATTATTATCAACTTTATGCGTGCTTCCGTAACAGGAAATACAATACTATTGAAAATGTTGCCCAATCAGCATGTTTTCAAGCACCAGCAGAGATTCGATCAGATATATGTTTCACAAAACTATCAAAAAGAGCTGCCGAATTTTGTTTTTTGGGGAGGGGAGGGGCCTTTAATGTGAGATTCAAAAATATAAAATATCCAGGATTTCTGAAAAATTAAACTTTTAAATTTCTTGATTTGATAAAAGATTCAAACCAACTCTAGCATGAGCAATTTTTATTTGTAGGTTTAGCCGTAGATATTTTGATCCGATAAATGTTGTTTTAATTCTTTTTAATGTTACCACTAAAGGAAACTTTTTGAGGGGTAATCATAGTTTTATCTTAACTTCCTCGTAAAAATCGTTCAAATTCAAATTTCTAATTCAGAAGTTGAACTTTGGCTCTCCTTTAATTGAAACTGAAAGGATTGATTGATTAAATATTTCCAGGAATCATTAGCAAAATAATACAATGAAGACATGCAACACTTGGGTAGGTCTGCTAAATTCAGTCCTGGAAGAGCTTACAAACATATTTGATGTAACAGCGTGACGGATTCTTATACGGGTTTTTTAACAAAACTATCAGATTTCCAATGTATTTACCTCTTGTTCTCAATAAAGAATATTTTCTTTCACGTGTATTTTATTGAATATTAAGTTGATATTAAAATAAATATTAAACATTAAACGGTTTTACAGGATTTTCTTCGACTTTTTACTTAACTTTAATTCATCAGAAGCTTCAATTGTACTAGAAACTCTGACACATTAGTTTTAAGGAACAATATCAAAATATCATTTACTGTATTCAATTTAATATTATCAGAAACTGCACAATATACTCAGCGCCTCAGGGAACGCAAAATCTGGCTGAACAGACCATTATTTAATAGCATTAGATTGATTATGGATTTGACGTAAAAGCTGTAATCTGTTCTAATGGCTCCTAAATTGTTCTTGACGAATTTTCAAGGGATGCAAGGTTTCATTGGAGGCTAGGAGAGTTGTTTCGCCCCCCCTACCGTTATTTTACTCTTAAACTGCCCCTGGTTTATGGACACCCATAGCAAGATTAATATTTTGGTAGATGTCAAGTGATTATTTTCTTGTTCTTTTTTTAACTGAATGGAAAATTGTGGCGCTGTCTGTAAAATCACTGAATGATTCGGTACAACCGGTACATTTATTAACCGAGATCAAGATTAAGGTACACATGAATGTGAGTATTTTCATGTTTTTTATTTAGTTGTACTAAATGTACTAAGTTGTAGAAAACTTTAATTGTACTAGAAACTCCGACACATTGTTTTTTAGGAACAATGTCAAAATATCATTTATTATATTCAATTTCACAAGCCCTCATCTTGGAGTGGAGTTTTCAATTGCAATAAAACATATCAAAAATTGCACAATATGCTCAGCGCCTTAGGGAACGCAAAATCTGGATGAGCAGACCATCATTTAACAGCATTAAATTGATTATGGATTTGACGTAAAAGCTGTAATCTGTTCTAATACCTCCTAAATCGTTGTTGATGAATTTTTCAGGGGATGCAAGGTTTCATTAAATGCTGGGAGAGTTGCTTAAACCCATTCTATGTGATTTTAATCGGCTCTGCCCGTTGCAGGTTTTTTTTTAAATAAAGTGAATTTGAATTTGAATTGAATTTGAATAAACACATTGTTTCAAGCAAATACAGTTTCCTACTTTGGCAAAAAGACAGCACAGTTTCCAATATAAAAACAGTGGTGGAGTTTTTTGTATATCCTAAAAGGTCTTTAGAATTTAAATTACTTACAAATAAGTAAAGATAAAGAGATGTACAAAGTTCTTAAGTTGTAAAAACGAAGCGTTTTTCAAGCAAAAAGTGGGTAGGCTAATTAAATACGAGTCTTTACGCCAGCTTTCAACCTGGGTATTTATCCATAAAAAAGCTTATTTTTAACGTTCTTACGGTGAAATTTCTAAATTTTAAAGATTTGCCCAACAAAAGTCAATAGTTTTACCACTTTCGGGGTATAAATATCACTTTAAATTTTAGAAGTCATCAAATTTGCTGGATGTGCTTTTCGACGGTATGCCAATTTTTCTTTCTTGACTGACCATCTTGACAAACTTTGAATGTCTTCCCAAAGAACGCTGATTTTTAATGAAAAAAAAAACCTTTTGATTGCTCACACGTATACCCTCATAAGAATATAGGAAGAAACTGCTACGTGTGCCTATCCTTTAGTCTTAAAATAAGATGCTATGGTAAAGCAAGATATTTTAATTTGACATTAAAGTCTTACTCTACTCTAAAGTCCTGCCAATTCCCCTAAAAATTTCCCCAGAGAAAATCATCCCCCCGGAAGCTCTCCCTAGGGAAACTTTCCTTGCTAAATCCCCCTTTCCCCGAAAAAAACTCCAACATGTAAAATTTAACAACCAAAGGGAACTGATAAAAAGAATTAAGAAAAGAAGTGATTTTGGAATGTTCAACATAAAGTCTAAATTATATGTACAATCAGAGCCTTCGCGCATGGGGGGAGGGTAGAAGCCCTTCCCCCTTGCAATGAAACTCCGCTGTCATGAAACTCCACGATTTTTCTGTCGCAACCTAAATTATTTATTCGGCTAAATAAAGACCGCAAAAATACTGACATGTCTCCCACCAAAATCTCAATCTTGATTTGTAAACACAGCTGTTTTACCGACTAATGACCCGCTTTTATGGATTGTGCCACAATTTTCCATTCGGTCCAGTAAAGCGCATGAAAACACTGACATGATATACAACGAAATCTCAGTCGGTAAATGCAGCGGTTTTACCGACCTGTGTAGTGATTTTAAGAATGGTTTCACTATTTTCCATTCAGTTAAATAAATAACATGAAAATACTGACATAACAACAAATGACACCTCGATTTAGGCTGGTAGAGACAGCGGTTTTACCGACTTGTGTTGTGAACTTACGGACGACACCACATTTTTCCATTCAATTCAGTAAAAAACCTGAAAATAACGACATAATATCTACCAAATATTCAGTATAGGCTGGTAAATGCGGCAGTTTTACCAACTCGTGTCGTGACTTTATGGACGGTGCCAAAGTTTTTCATTCGGCTAAATAAAGGACATGAAAATATTGATCTCAGTTGGTAGATTCAGCGGTTTTACTGACTGTAAAAAATGGGTGAAAACCTCAGTCGGCTAAATAAAGAACATGAAAATACCGTACCACAATTTTCCATTCAGTCAAGAAAAATACCAAGAAAATAATCACTTGACATCTACCAGAATATTAATCTTGATATGGGTGTCCATTAACCAGGGGTAGTTCCAGAGTAAAATCACGGCGGGGGGGCAATTTAACAAGGACACCAACAATTGACATAAAATTGACATTTTAAAATAATAAAAGTAACAAATTAAGAAAAAATTATTTTATTTCTAAAATAAAGAGTACAAACAAGAAAAAAACAAGGAAGGGAGACACCAAAAACAAATCTTGTGTGTGTTTGGGGGGGGGTCCTCATCCCGTGGATCTGTCAGTGCTAGGAATGCTAAATTTGGTCCATGGCTTATGGAGAAAATTTCATTATGGAACACAACTTCAGCAGCACCTCCAAAGTTCGAAAAAAGTTTGAAGCCTTACAGGAATTGTATGTCTTCTTTACAGGTTGAATAGAACTAGTTATTACTTAAAAACGAGCCGTTAGTTCAGAGTACTGAATCAACACCGAATCTTAAGAATCAGTCAATGACAAGATGGACGTTCAGGTAAGAGAGTTTGACGGCGACGAAGGTTTCTATAGAAAAGATTCAGGCTGAGCAGCTTGATCTAGTTACTGGGGACGGAAAACTCAGGGTGAGACGCGAAATATATATATGCTCTCGTCCGAGACTGATCAGATAGGGAGAAAAATTGAAGCATCAAAAGCAGCAGTGGAAAACGTTTGGTTCATTAGCTAAAGACAAGTTCCAACTTCCTAGACACAAAAAACATCCTAGACATCCACCTGCTAATTATTCAGAAGCAAATTCTGACCTTGGAGCTGACTCGCTGGATGGAAAAATGGACATTAGCTATAAAAGCCTTTCCAAAGTCATAAAGATGTTTCCGAAGAAAAACCTAGATCCCATGGAAATCACGTTAGAGGTTTTCCCAGGAATGAGGTCAAAAGCTATAAATTCATTGATCACACCATCTTTGAGGACGTGTTTCTGGAAATTTATGGCCAAACCGATAATTCCGACTCTCTGGACAGTTTACCAGCGGATTGTGACAGCATCATCAACTCTGGCATGGCGAAAAGAAGTTTCAGCTGATGAAATTGGTCATGACACATTTACGTACAACAATGGACGATGACTGTTAACATCACCTCGTCATATGTGCTTTGAGACTGCTGAACCAAGACGTTTGACTTCTTATATGGAATGTGCCTAACGAAGGTAACGAAGGTGTGCCTAACAAAGGTGTGAAAGTGTGGAATGTGCCTAACGGATTCCATACCAGGGGTCGCCAACTTGACTTCAGATACTGATGAATTGCATACAAGAAACTTTTTCATAAATTTTTCCAATGTAGGAGAGGAGGCTAACATGCATATTTGGGCCATGCTTGTCGGATTGCAATGATGTTGGTGTAGGAATGCAATGAGACGATTGCTGAGTGTAATGATATATTTCCAAGCCTTAGCACGGCCGAAAAAGCGATAATAAAGGTCTAGCTAATTCAGAACTGCAGCAATTATTGGTAAAATCAGATTTAATCTCAGAACCTGTGGATCTGGCTACATCAAGAAGCTGCAGAATGCAAAGCTCTTTTGGAGTCGAATAGTTTAGACGACCAAGGACAATTTTATGTCAATCAGGGAAATGAAGGACTTCTTTAACGGTGTCACCTAGATTCAAGAACTCAAAATAGATTTTAGCAAGAGCTCTAGTCTTTGCCTGTAGGTCTTGACCTGTAGGCTTGTAGGTCTATAGGTCATTACATTGCCTTCGTTGAATTTTACTGAAGGAATTAAAGATCCCTTAGACGATATAAAGTATCTTCGAAAATTCTCAACCAGCTCTTAGAAGAGGTAATTTGAAGCTTCGTATTGAATCACTCCTGAATGGCCCTTAAGGATTGCCGAATTACGTGAACGCGTCATTACAAACTCTAATGAAATCAGGTCGTTTTCGCTCTTTGAGTGTATCAATTGCATATGTGCCTTTTTTGTTACCTTGATAGCAATTTCGCAGCGGGTGTTGAACCAAGGTTTGCCCCTGCTTACCCCCTTGATTCGTTTTGATGTGATATTGTTCGACATAGAGTCAAATATAGCCTGATTGTTCTTTTCTGCAGCTTTCTTTGGGTCTTCATCAAGGAAGGCTCTCCGTTATTAAGAAGGAAGTGCGTTTCTTAAGGTATCACAATCTCCAATTTTGTATTGCCAGATTTGTCTCTCGTGTTTACTGGGAAAGGAAGATTGTAGAGGCATTAGCCTGGTCTCTGTGAAAATCAAATTACTTAGTATAATGATACTTTTTTATACTGAAAAATGCTGTAGACAAAGTTTTAAGAGAAGAGCAGTGTGGTTTGGAAAGGGCAGACCAAGTTTTCACTCTTAGGTTAATAAATGAGAAGTTCCTCAGTCATCAAAAGCCTTTCTTTTTTATTTACAAACACACTATAAAAACACAAAAGAAAAAGTGGAATACATAAAAAATAAGAAACAATTAGACAATAGAAATCATTTAAAACATTATCAAACAGTTCGTGGTAACGAACTATAGTAAGGAGTGACCCGGCTCAATAGTAACCAAAACTCTAAAAAATGGAATTTTGATATCAATAGCTACATAAAAAGAATTGCATTTTAATGCTGATTTTAAATATGTAATTTTGATCAAGTTTAGTCTTACCCATCAAAAGTTACAAGCCTAAGAAAATTTGCCTTATTTTAGAAAATAGGGGAAAACAACCCTTAAAAGTCATAGAATCTTAACGAAAATCACACCATCAGATTCAGTGTATCAGAAGACCCTGTTGTAGAATTTTCAGGCTCCTTGTATTTTTTGCCAGGAGGCAGATCACGGTTGCGTGTTTATTTGTTTGTTTGTTTTTTTGTTGTTTTTTTTTCCAGGTGTGATCGTATCGACCCAGTAATCCTAGAATCTTGCAAGAGGGCTCATTCTAACCGAAATGAAAAGTTCTAGTGCCCTTTTTCAGTGACCAAAAAATTGGAGGGCACCTAGGCCCCCTTCCACGCTAATTATTTTCCCAAAGTCACCAGACCAAAATTCTGAGATAGCCATTTTATTCAGCGTAGTCAAAAAACCTTATAACTATGTTTTTGGGGACGACTTACTCTCCCACAGTCCCCGTGGGAGGGGCCGCGAGTTACAAATTTGACCAGTGCTTACATATAGTAATGGCTATTTGGAAGTGTACAGACGTTTTCAGGGGGATTTTTAGGCTGGGGGAGGAGTTGAGAAGAGGGGGATATGTTGGGGAAACTTTCCTTGGAGGAATTTGTCCTGGGAGAAGAAAAATTTTCATGAAGGGGGCGCAAGATTATACATTATTTAAAAAAATACAATGAAAAAATAAATATGAAAAAGTTTTTTCAACTGAAAGTAAGGAAAAGCATTAAAATTTAAAACGAACCGAAATTATTACGTATATGATGGGCTCACCTCCTCCTAATACCTCGCTCTTTTTAAACCTAAAGTAGTTTTAGTAATTTCAACTATTTAGTTTACGGCTTTGGTGATTCAGGGGTCATTCTTAAGAAATTGGAACAAAATTTGAGCTTTAGTGTAAAGAGAGAGGTTCTGACGAGGGGGTGAACCCTTTTGTATACGTAACAAAAACATGAGAATACAGAAGTTCGCTACGTAAGCTAATTTGTAAGCTACGTATATCTTTTGCTAATAAAAACGTTCGTAAAAAAATTAAAAGTTCTAGTTGGCTTTTTAAGTAACCAAAAATCGGAGGGCAACTAGGCCTCCTCCCCCGCTCCTTTTTTTCTCAAAATCATTCAATCAAAACTATGAGCCATTTAGCAAAAAAAAAATGCAAATTTCGTTTTAATTATTCATCTGCGGAGAGCCAAAATCAAATCATGCATTGATTCAAAAACGTTCAGAAACTAAATAAAAAAAATAAGTTTTTTTAATCGAAAGTAAGGAGCGACATCAAAACGAACAGAAATTACTTCGTATATGAAAGGAGATGCTTCCTCATCAACGCCCCGCTCTTTACGCTAAAGTTTTTTACTGTTTTAAAAAGTAGAGTTAAGAGAAAGAGTCAAACTTCAGCGTAAAGAGTGGGGTGTTGATGAGGAAGCATCTCCTTTCATATACGAAGTAATTTCTGTTCGTTTTAAGTTTTAATGTCGCTCCTTACTTTCCGTTACAAAAACTTGTTTTTTTTTAATTTAATTCACATAAAAGAGGTACGAGGCGCGATTTGCTGATGCTGATTTACGGTTAGCACGGAACTCAATGCTATCTAAATTATGGAAAGAATCTCGGACATGAGAATTCTGAATTATTTTTAAATTACTTTGCCTAGAAGGAAGATAGAGGAAATAAATACAAGACCTTAAGTATTTTTTTCTGAGACGTGACATATCTCTTCCTGTCAGGAGGAGGAGCACTCACGACAAATACATATTTTAGGGCGCAACCCAAGAAGAGAAAATATTTCCAGGATCTTTAAGGCAAATCTACACCTGATTTGGTACAATTCAACCGTAATTAGACCAAATACAGAAGAGAGAATAATGAGGATTTTTTCCCCAAGACAGTGAACGAACAAAACCCATTTGAATATTTCGGCCCTATATCTAAGGGCCGTTTTCAGCAAAGAAAATAATAAACAATAACACACTTACAATAAAAGTTCTCGGTTAAAAATCCATTTTTTTAAAACAGCCTAGGTATCATTACTTCTTAAAGAAAAGTTCAACCAAGACTGTGTGATAAAAGCTAACATTTTACAAGCTAAGAATGTTCATTCATTTCACTAACCGTATTTATTAAACATTGGAATAATTTCTTATTGCAATATTTGCCTTCTCTACAGCTAATCTTGTAGTTCTTTTGGGATTGGGCTTGTTTTTATTGGTTCCTTTTTTTGTTTTATTTTGGATTAGGTTATTTTCTATGATTAATTTTGTATGCATATGGTTGAGTGTGTATTCACCCATGTCTCTAATTAGGGATGTATTATTGTTTAAGTTTCGTTTGATTTCGATTGCCTCGCGGACAGTTTGTTTGATTCCTAGGTCATTACTAATTAAAATTAAATAAAAAAAACAGTTTTTTTTTTTACGGAAAGTAAGGAGCGGCATTAAAACTTAAAACGAACAGAAATTACTTCGTATATGAAAGGGACTGCTTCCTCATCAACGCCCCACTCTTTACGCTAAAGTTTGACTCTTTCTCTTAACTCTACTTTTTAAAACAGTAAAAAACTTTAGCGTAAAGAGCAGGGCGTTGATGAGGAAGCAGCCCCTTCACTCTAGTTTAATTTCTGAACGTTTTTGAATCAATGCATGTTTTGATTTTGGCTCTCCGCAGATGAATAATGAAAACGAAATTTGCATATTTATTTTTTTTTGGCTAAATGGCTTTTTTCATAGTTTTGATCGAATGATTTTGGAAAAAAAGGAGCGGAAGAGGAGGCCTAATTGCCCTTCGATTTTTTGGTTACTTAAAAAGGCAACTAGAACTTTTAATTTTTTACAAATGTTTATATTAGTAAAAGATATACATAACTTACAAATTAGCTTACGTAACGAATTCTGTATTCTCATGTTTTTATTACGTATATGAGGGGGTTCATCCCCTCTTCAATACCTCGCTCTTTACAATAAAGCTTAAATGTTGTCCCAATTTCTTGAGAATGACCCCTGAATCACAAAAGCCGTAGATTAAATAGTTGAAATTACTAAAAATACTTTAGCGTGAAGAGCGGGTTATTAGGAGGAGGTACGCCCATCATATGCGTAATAATTTCTGTTCTTTTTAAGTTTTAATGCTTCTCCTTACTCTCAGTTGAAAAAACTTTTCATATTTATTTTTTCATTGTCTTTTTTTTAATAATGCTGGAAAATCCTGCGCTCCCTTCATGAAAATTTTCTTCCCCCATGACAAATTCCTCCAAGGAAAGTTCCCCCAACATATCCCCCTCTTCTCAACCCCCTCCCCCAACCTAAAAATCCCCCTGAAAACGTCTGTACACTTCCAAATAACCATTACTATTTGTAAGCACTGGTCAAAGTTTGTAACTTGTAGCCCCTCCCACGGGGACTGTGGGGGAGTAAGTCGTCCCCAAAGACACACTTGTAAGGTTTTTTGACTACGCTGAATAAAATGGCTATCTCAGAATTTTGATCTGGTGACTTCGAAAAAGAATTAGCGTCAGAGGGGGCCTAGGTGCCCTCCAATTTTTGTCTATTAAAAAGGGCACTAGAACTTGTCATTTCCGTTAGAATGAGCCTTCTCGCAAGATTCAAGGACCACTGGGTCGATACGATCACCCCTGGGAAAAAAAACAAAAAAAAAAACAAACAAACAAATAAACACGCATCCGTGATCTGCCTTCTGGCAAAAAAAAATCCAAAATTCCACAACTTTTATAATATGGTTCTCTAATACGCTGAATCTGATGGTGTGATTTTCGTTAAGATTCAATGACTTTTAGGGGGTGTTTTCTCCTATTTTCTAAAATAAGGCAAATTTCCTCAGGCTCGTAACTTTTGATGGGTAAGACTAAACTTGATGAAACTTATATATTTAAAATTAGCATTAAAATGCAATTCTTTTGATGTAGCTATTGGTATAAAAATTCCAGCTTTTAGAGTTTTGGTTACTATTGAGCCGGGTTGCTCCTTACTTACAGTTCGTTATCACGAACTGTTTGATTTTGGTGGGTTCGACCAGCGTAATAATATCCACAACTACATGGTATTTGATACATTCCTTTTAGACGAGTAACTGGGGTTTTATCCTTACCCGAATTGAGAAGATTCATTATACTTAAAATAAATTGTGAATGTAACACGTAAATTATTTCTTAAACAAACTTTTTTCAGTTTTGAAGTAATTTTTGGAATATATCTTGAGCATTAACAGTATTTATAAGATAAACTGGGTACCTGTTGCCAAAACGTATGTCTGTAATAAAATTTAATTCTTTTTCAATATACGGCTCTGAACAGATATTAATTACTCTATCCACAAAAGATATTACCACCCCTCTTTTAACCTCTGGAGGATGGTTATATTTGAAGTGAAGGCATCTATTATTCCATCTGTTTCGGTCTCTAGAGTAAATTGAAGATTTCTATCGTAAGTATTTAAGTGTTCTAGAAAACCTTTAAGTTCACTTTCGCCATAATTCCAAATTGAAATTACATCGTCCATGAAAAGTCCCCAAAACATATGACTAAGAAAATACAAATCCAGTGCCCAATTTTCAAGGTGCTCGACGCAAATATTTGCGAGTAGGGTTGATAAAGGTGCTCCCACAGGAAGGCCCCTTACCTGTTCGTAATATGAATCTCAAAACTGGAAGTGCATGGAATATTTGTTACATAATTTAACCAAATGCATGAGAACATCAATGTCTAGACCTATCGTTGACTCTTTGATTAGATGATAATTGTTTTCCAGTTAATTTTGTAATAATTGCTCAGATTTTGAAACATCAATACTAGTATACATGGAAACTATGACAAAGCCTGCATAATATGGTATTTTCAGAAATGTCTATCTGTTTCAATTTTTCTACAAGATCAACTAAACTTTTTATATAAGATTTTTGGGAGTGAAGCAATGGTTTAAATGCGGTGCATAGCCATTTTTCAATGCTTGAGTCAGGCGATTTTCTACTAACTACTAGCAATCTTAGAGGGATGCCTTGTTTGCACAATTTTGGTAATCCATAAGGCTTTGAGCAAAAAACACCACGAGGGAGAAATTTATTGTACAACTGCGGAGTATTCTGCCATTTTCTTTCAGAGTTTTTAATTCTTTTACAACTTTCTGAACAAGTTGATCAGTCTGGTCCTGGGTTGACTTAACATAAGTGTCCAACAATCGAGATCAAACGAAACTTAAATAATAATACATCGCTAAATAGAAACTTGGCTGAATACACACTCAACCCTATGCACACAAAATTAATTATAGAAAATAATCTAATTCCAAATAGAACAAAAATAGGAACTAATAAGAACAAGCCCATTCCCACAAGAACTACAAGATTAGATGCAGAGAAGGCAAATATCACAATAAGAATTTATTCCAATGCTCAATAAATACGGTTAGTGAAATGAATGAACCTTTTTAGCTTGAAAAATGTTAGCTTTTATCACACAGTCTTGACTGAACTTTTCTTTAAGAAGTAATTGATGCCTAGGCTATTTAAAAAAATGGATTTTTAACCGAGATCTTTTATTGTAAGTGTGTTATTGTTTATTATTTTCTTTGCTGAAGACAGCCCTTGGATATAGGTCAAAAATATTCAGATAGGTTGTGTTCGTTCAATGTCTTGGGGAAAAAATAAGTCCTCATTATTCTCTCTTCTGTTTTGTATTATGGAAATGCAGTGTGGTCTTCTTCATTACTTACATAATTAGACCGGAAATTTTCCACTACTGACAATTGCCACTATTGACACTATGGCCTCTCTTGTCTGACGGAGTGTACAAGCGAACTGTCCTCCTAGGTACAAAAATGAATTAACGCAAGAAATAGCAGAAGTAATGATAGGAAGAAAAGCTAGATAACTACAGTTAAACGCTAAAACTTCATGCTTCGAACTATTAATTCGAAGAACAATGCTAGAAAACTCATGCAAGAGCCTATCAAGATTTGACTGCAGAGCTTCGTGTATTCTACTAATCAGGAATACATCATCAGCATATCAGTTTACATAGTTTTCAGTTTTGTAGATTATGGGCAAGTGTTCGATTCATCTGATAGAAGAGCTTTAGTGACGGTCTTATCCTTGTATGATATACTAGACAAATGCATTAGAGTGATTAGTGCTATGTTCGAGGAAAACACTGCTGCGGTTTAGATAGGGAATGATGTTAGAATCTAGCTTTGTATTAAATCAGGAAATACAGCAGCTAGATCAGAGTTGTATTCTATCCCTATTTTTATGGTGCATTTTGTTGGACTTTGTCTTAAGGAGCCAAGGAAAGGGAGTAGAAAAACACGGAGTCTAATGGGGAAGAAAATTTTTCCTGGACTTGTATTATGCTGATGATTTAAACATCCCAAATGAAAGTGTGAGCAAAATAAATTAACCTTTAGAGGTTTTGTGAGTTCAGGGTGCTAGAGTATGTATAAAAATTCATATTAAAAGGATTAGGTCAATTAGGTCATTTAATAAATGAAAATTAAAATTTGACATCGGGTAAAGAAAAGATTGATCAAGTTGACAGCTTCACTTGCCTTGGTAGCATTGTAAGAAAAGACTATGGGAGCAGTGAAGAGGTTAAAATTAAAATAGCTATGGCTGAAGGTGTTTTATCGCAGCTGAAAAAAAAGTTTAGAAGAATAAGAAGGTAAGTCTGCGAACCAAGATTAGATTATGGGAATCTAAAATGATGACAGTGGTGAAATACGGTTCTAAAGCATGGGCACTCCAATAGACAGATGAAGATTTGCTAGATTTTTTCCAGGGAAATTGTCTACGGATTATTTGGGTACCCGGCTTACTGACCGTATTTCAAACAATAGTCTGTACGAAAAGTCTGGCTTAATCCTACCCTCTAGGGCTATACTAAGAGAAAGGTTGAGATGGATAAAGCACATTCTGCAGATGAAGGACGTCAAATTGCCAAACAAATTGCGTTACAAAAATTGACAAAATCGCCAAAGATCGACTTTTTTGGCCAGTCGTCTAGGGATGAACGGAAAGCAGGCCATCCCCGGTTAGGATGGGATAATGTCGTAAAAAAGAATGTGGGAAACGGGAACTTCCCGGCAGGGTGTAAGTAGAGCGGGTATAAGGAGGGAGGCTTTAAATAGATTGGGATAGAGTAGGAGCGATTATAACTTTGTTGGCCTTAGGTGGCTTGTTGCTGCATTGAGTTACTAGTAGCAGACAGAAATAATAGTAGTAATACAAAGATTTATGCGATATAGGCTGTGCAAAAAGTGTGGTTCAATCCCACTATTTATGGCTATAATGAGAAAAAGGTTGAGATGGCTAGGGTACGCTCTGCAGACGAAGGATGACAAATTGCAAAAAAATTGTATGGCGAACATTGACAAATTGCCAAAGGTTGTCTTTTTTGGTTAACCATCTAGGGCTGCACGGAAAGCAGGTCGTCACCGGTTGGGGTGGGAGTAAATCGTGAAAAAAGATTTAAGAGAGACGGAAACTTCCTCAGAGGATGCAAGGAGGAAGGCGTTGACTAGATTAGGATGGAGGTCGAGCAAACTTAGCTGCGTTGGTCTTTGGTGGCTTCGTGCTGTGATGAATTGCAAGTAGTAGTAGTAGTAGAAGTAGTAGCAGTAACGTTAAGATTTTTATGCGTAACGATGCCAACGTGGTAACTTGATTAGTGTCAGTCTTAAAGGAATCTGGTTGATCTGTAACGAATATATCTAGATGAGATAATCCATTTGGGTTATTGTGAATACCAAATCTGTCGAGCCGTTCAAGCCCATTTTAGAAAACTAGATCATGCAGATCTAAATTCTCCTTACGAGTATTTTCCTCATAAATTATCCTCATGAAGACATTACAGTCTTCATGAGGAATACTGGCAATCTTAGCATACCTACCCAAAATGAAATCTAAGACAGTTTAAAATTATTTAGTAATAGAGAGGGTAGAAGGGTTAAGTAAAGTCCCAATGATCCCGAAATCGTTTAGAAAGATTGTCGAAGCTTCTTTACCTGCTGAGTTGGGGTGATGAAGACATGAACATGTTAAATTGTTCTGTCTGTAGAGACCTCCTTCCTAATAAATTACACCATCGCTGTGTACTAGCCGTCACTTATGGAGCGTGCACTCCTGTATTGCATTCTAACTTTTCTGTATTTTGTGATTGAGGCTGGTCTTGATAATGTGAAATCGGAATGATTAGACAAACTTAACCAAATACAGTAAATCGTTAAATTTAGCTATGAAACCTATCCATTTAAGTACTCCACCCTAAAAATTTCGGTTTAGATGCTCCATGGTATACCAAAGATCTTTTTTTGGAGGTCAATTTGATCTCAGGTTTATTTGGATGAATTGTAATCAGGCAAAAGACGCCGTGTCGGGAAGGTAGCCGAACAAAGGCCAGAGGAATCCATCATCGATGTAATCCTAGAACAAAAAATGGAGTTGAAGTACCTGATATGAATCCTCAGCATGGGAGGCGGTGGACCAGCATATGTTGTAGCTATGCCGAGTTTGTTGCAGAACAGATTCTTGGCACCTCCCATTTTATGGCCTACAATTGGCAAAAGTAGGGGCAACAAGATCAGGATACAAAACTTTCACAAACGTGGAAAGCTCATATTATTCAAAATAACAAGAAATTCAGAGCTTATTGCATGCTATTATGGTGTCAGAAATTTATGAAACGTCTGCTGACCCTTACTCTTGTCGACGTCTGCAAAAGCGTTCGCCATCTATATTGCAAACAAAATGATTCAACTTACATAGAATATAACTTCAAACCGATTTCTTTCATTCACAATTTCATTATCGCCCTAACAATAGACTAGATTTTGTCCTTTAAAAGTGCTTTGGAATCTGTAATAAGTATAAGTTTTCCACTAGTACAATAGACCTTGTTAGAGAACAAAACATAAAGTCTCGAGAATATTAGCTCTCCAGAAGGAGACAAGCTAGAACACAAAGAGAGGTATGTTAAGACTTAATTTTGTGCTTATTCTCATGATGGGCTTGAATTTTGACCACGTTTCCCAGTACTCCTATATAGCCCTAAGTAGTGCACAAACAAATGTAAAATAAGAAGTAGTACCATCAGATTTTTTATTTTTGGCTTCTATTCAACAAAGTAAAATGGTCATTACCCTGACAGTGCACCATTCTGTTTCTGATGGATGTATCTTATATTCCTATAAATGTAATTATTTGTTTATTATTCTTTCTGTTGTAAAATGAGTTACTCTGTATAGACCTGAGATAGTTCTAGGTGATTGTTCTGAGCAATGGATGAAAAGAAATACTTTAAGTGAGTTGAAAATATAAAGGTAGGCATATATTCTTAGAATTAGGGCTATTGGTAAAATTCTAGTTAATTGACTTCTTGCTATCTCAGAAAGAGTTTAGGCTAGGATAATGAAAGTTTCAGGGATGGGTGTACAGGCTAAAGTATGTCCCTGGAAGGTATTTTAAAGTACCCACCTTCACTCCTTCTCCCTCTAGAGGGCCTTGAAATTTGCCTACATGACAGGTTTATACCTATTGAAATTTTGACAAAGCAACATTTTAACTTAAATTTCAGTTACTAGTTGCTTTTTCTCTGCTTTTAGTTTTGAGAATGCAATTCCTGTTATTTGTGTAGAATTTTAGCCATATCAATGCTCAGAAAGAGTTTAGGTTAGGATAATGAAAGTTTCATGGATGGGTCTACAGGCTAAAGTATGTCCCTGGAAGGTATTTTAAAGTACCCACCTTCACTCCTTCTCCCTCTAGAGGGCCTTGAAATTTGCCTACATGACAGGTCTATACCTATTGAAATTTTGACAAAGCAACATTTTAACTTAAATTTCAGTTACTAGTTGCTTTTTCTCTGCTTTTAGTTTTGAGAATGCAATTCCTGTTATTTGTGTAGAATTTTAGCCATATCAATGCTTTTTTTTCAAAATTTAGGACATGTATTTGCATGTCTTTAAAACCTTATAAAATGAAATTGAGCAAAGTTATGAAGCTGAAAACAATTTTTTTGCACTTCAATTAAGCAGAAGATCTATTTTGCAAGGTTTCACTTTTATAACACTCACATTTTTAAATTTCATCAAAGGTCAGGGCCCTCTAGAGGGAGAAAGAGTAGAGGTAGTTGCTTCAACATACCTTCAAGGGACATACTTTAATCTGTTTCATCCCTGAAAGTTTCATTTTCCAAACCTAAACCCTTTCTGAGATAGCAAGAATTCAATTAACTAGAATTTACCTAAAATATTGTTTTGTCAAAATTTCAATAGGTATAGGCCTGTCATGTAGGCAAATTTCAGAGCCCTCTAGAGGGAGAAGGAGTAGAGGTGGGTTCTTTAAAATACATTCCTGGGAGATACTTTATCCTGTAGATTCATCCCTGAATGTTTCATTTTCCTAACCTAAACCCTTTCTGAGATTGCAAGAAGTCAATTAACTAGAATTTTACTGGGCTATTGAGTAGGAAATATGTTTTGAAAGCAATTCTTAGTCTCCTTGGTAAATTTGCTATATAGCATAATTTTCCCAGGATGAAAGTGAAAACATCATTTAATGCCTTTTTTATGCTCTTTGATAATTCATTAGTCATTTCTGGGGCTAATTGCATCTTGAGCCCTTGAAGGGGTCCCAAAGGTGTTTTATATGAACTATGAAAGAGCCCAAAAAATTGGCAAATTTATGACAGTTGATATAACTGACTTACCAATAAAATGAACATACTACTTGATCCTTTTTTTCTGTTCTTCACAGATATAATAATTGCTTCTACTGCAAATTCAAATTTAAACACTTTTTAACCTAACCTAAACTAACCTTATTATAAATAATCTTAGCACTAAGAAAATGTAGCATTATTTTTTTCAAAAGATCAATTAAGAAAAGATGGCAGTAAGAAAATGTAGTATTATTTTGTCAAAAACAACCTCATTGTTTAATTGAAAAATTTGTCATTTTTAAGAGCTCAAAAAGTGCTTAAATTTGACTTTGCAGTAGAAGCAACTATTATATTCATAAAGAACATATAAAAAAAGGCATCAAGTAGTATGTTCACTTTATTGTTAAGTCGCTATATGAACTGTCATAACTTTACCAAAAAAGTATCAAATAATGTTTTCAGTTTTAGGTAAAGCTTTACTTTTGTCACTAGGTTTCAAAAATACATATTACTGCATATAGTAAGGTGACTGTGCATATAGCAAGATCTGACTCTGCTTAATCAGAAACCAAACCTCTTTTTTCAAAGAAGGCTGCTTGCCAAGCTTGATGTCAATGTTTGTCTGCTACTGCTTCACCATTTGGTATTGGTTCTTGACCTGAAGTCTAAGGGTCAGTTGTATTATATTCATGTCACATACTGAAGTCATAATTATATGCATTTAATGCTTGTAAAGTTCCAGCTGTAAGCAAAGTTGAAAAAAAATCACTGTCACTAAAAATGCAAGTTAATATATTACAAGTTTAATATCACCCAATAAAAATACATTCACTTTTTGGGTACAACTGTATTAAAGACAAATTTGATTAATATGCTGATCATCTATATTGCAATTACAACTGACCCTTAGACTTCAGGCCAAGAACCAATACCATATGATGAAGAAGCAGCAGACAAAAATAGATATTGAGCTTGGCAAGCAGCTTTCTTTAAAAAAGGTTTGGATCCTGATGAAGTACAAAGTCTGATCTACTGAAAAGGCATTTTAAACCAAACAAGAACTATCCTTTCCCAGTTCATGTCATAGGCAAAACAAAAAGAAGAAATTTTCAAGTTAGGTGGATGGATAAGTTTGCTTGGCTAGTATTTTATAAAATGAAGAATGGTTTTTATTACACTTTGTATTAACCAAGTGACATATAGCAATTGCAAATTCTGTCAGTCTGTCTGTCCTGATTTTGCTACTTTAGACACTTCCAGGTACACTAGGACAATGACATCTGGCAGGCGTGTCAGGGACCAGACCAGATTAGATTAGAAATCGTCATTGTTTCAATTTGACCATCCTGGGGGGGGGAGTGGGGGGCCTGTTAATTTGGAAAAAAATGAAGTATTTGTAACTTATGAACAATTGATCAGATCTCAATGAAATTTGACTTTTGGAAGGATATTGTGTCTCAGAGCTGTTATTTTAAATCCCAACAAGATCTGGTGACATTGGGGGAACCTAAAATCTTGGAAAACTCTTAGAGTGGAGGGATCAGGATGAAACTTGGTGGGAAAAATAAGCACAAGTCCTAGATACATGATTGACATAACCGGAACCGATTTGCTCTCTTTGGGGTAGTTGGGGGGGGGTATTCTGAAAAATTAGAAAAAATGAGGTATTTTTAACTTACAAACAGGTGATTGGATCTCAATGAAATTTGATATTTAGAAGGATATTGTGTCTCAGAGCTCTTAATTTAGGCCCCGACTGGATCTGGTTGACATTGGAGGGGGGAGTTGGAGGGGGAAACAGGAATTCTTGGAAAATGTGAAAATTGGGGTATTTTTATCTTACAAATAGGTGATTGAATCTTAATGACATTTGATATTTAGAAGGAATGCATGTCTCAGAGCTCTTATTTCAAATCCCGGCCAGATTTTTTGACATTGGGAAGAGTTAGAAGGGGAAATCTTGGAAAACACTTGGAGTGGGGGAATTGGGATGAAGCTTGGTAGATAGAATGAGCAAATGTCCTTGATATGTGATTGGCGTAACCATACTGGATTTGCTCTCTTTGGGGAAATTGGGTGGAGGGGTTCAGTGATTTGGCGAGTTTGGTGCTTCTGGACATGCTAGGATGATGAAAATTGGTATGCATGTCAGGGAGCTGCACAAATTGACTTGATAAAGTTGTTTTCCTAGATTCGACCATCTGGGGGGCTAAAGGGAGAGGAAAAATTAGGTATTTATAATATACGAGTGGGTGATCAGATCTTAATGAATTTTGATATTTAGAAGAACATTGTGACTCAGAGCTCTTATTTTAAATCCTGACCGGCATTAAGCCTTTAATTTTTCTTTTAAATCAATCTATTGATTCATAGGATTTTGTCAGAGCTCATACCATATGAGCTCTTGGCTCTTAGCTCTTCTTGCCTTGTCACAAGTGGCATATGAGCTCTTAGCTCTTGTTCTACAGAACATTGTGCTTGTTTGCTTCTGATCAAGGTATAAAGGGCTCTTATCAAAACTTAGGGCAGCTTCTCATGGAGCTTCATGTAAATTTAAAAACATCCTGGAAGACTTTTCCAAAAACTCGTACCATAAAGACACTTTGTTTTGGGGGAGTGTTTTCTAGTGAGCAGGCAAAAGTCCTCCGTAGTGGATGTCTTGAATAATCAGAAAAGAGAACAAAAGAAATAAACAGAAAGCAGCTTGGTCTCATAAAAAAATACTTGGACATAGACCAAATTTTGTTTGGGGGGAGGGGGGTAGCCCCTTCCGTGGTGGAGGGGGGATGGCCAGCTGACAGTTCAAAAAACCTTATGTTGCAACCAAGTTCTTTCTTACCTTTTAAATTCTTTATTGGTTAAATCATCAATTAAATAAAGTAAGTAAGTAAGTAAGATGGCACTTGACCCTTAAGGTCCAAACTGGTGGTGCTGATCTCTGTTTCATGGCTGTTCAGCCAGGAAGTGCAATGGAAAGTTGGGGGCCAACCATCCTGTGCTTTCACACACCCTTCCTGCTTACCTTCCCCAGATTTTTCCAGGTACCCATTTAGAGCTGGGTCAACTCTAGCTGAGCTTACAGAGTCACACCACTGACCCCCAAACTAAACCTGACCAGTACTGGAAATATTTCCTAGATTTCATAATTGATGCCAGGCCTTCTCAAAAGCTGGAGACGGGAAAAAGCCTTTTTGAAGTCTTGCAAGTCCAATAAAAGTCAGCATTGAGCACAGTTGCCACTTGCCCTCAGTATTTCAAATTTATAAAGATATTTATAATTCTCTAATTTGGAAGATAAAACTTCCTTATTTTTTTCCAAAAATTTACAAAATGCTGGAAAGATGTTGAGAGAACATGGCAAGCGATCATTAATGTCTTTAACCCCTTGTGTCCGCCTTCTTATATTCCTCCAAGTTTGGTGGCCAATGGCTTGGTTGTTCAGGACAAAATTTAATGTTCAAGAAGCACTTGTTTCTCTAATGTCGAAGAAACAACTGCTCCTTCACTAAGCGTCTCTTCTTTTAAATCTGATTCCGAGTCATATCTTGGCCCAACTTGCTTGAAGGTGATGGTCTCAGAGACAGTTTCTGTGGTTGAGATAACTAGAATGGTTAATGGTTTAAAAGGTTCAGTCTATACTAGTCCTGATTGTATAACTACCAAGGTGGTGAAATTCATTCTTCCTTCAATTATTTCTCCATTGACAAGACCTGTAAGTCTGTTATTTTGGGGAATAGAATTTTTTCCAATTTACTTAAGCAACATTAAATGATTGTTTTATACAAAGGTGGACCTTGAAGTTACCCAGGAAAGTATCAGCCAAAATCTTTGCTGTCTGTATTTTGCAAAATCTTTGAAAAGGCTATGCTTTCCCATCTACTTCCCTTTTTAGATGTTAAGGACTTGTTTCATAAATTTTAGTTTGGCTTCTGAGCTAAGCTCTTAACAGAGCATATAACTATTTATTTTTTAAATTTTTACATTTTTACTATTGATTCTTTACTGATTCCTGCTCATTTATTTTTGGATACCCGAATTGCTTCTGATTTTTTTTGTCCACCAAATTTTGCTTCCCAAACTATCTCATTAGGGTGTAAGAGGGATTACTAGCGCTTGATTCGACGCCTATTTTTCTGGAATGTTTGTCTCCATGCATCATCTGTTCTATTCGCCCTCCCTAGTTGAGTTAGGCTTTCCACAAAGGTTCAGTTGGGGGCCTCTATCCTAATAATTATGTAATTGTTATCGATAAGCATAACCAAAAAAGCCATAGTTTGTTCTCGTGTATACTAGCCCCAAACCATTCCATACCCATAAATGTAGATTTCCATCAGTAGATGAGGACACTCTAGTTACCGTCAGAAACAACAGTAACCTCTTTACTGCTATAAGAATGGAGCCTGAGGTCCATAAATGATTCTTTTGTTTTACAGAGAAATTCTATGGTGCAATGCTACGTGTCTGGCCATAAATTGTGCTAAGTTGTGCTTCATGATTTTCCCGTGATTTTTTAGGCTTGTTCTTAACTAGGGTATCGGAAATTCACCTTTCAAGGGGATCTCCTAGTAGACTTAAAGACTAGTATCTCCAGTTCTTTTTGATGAGAATCACTCCTTTGTGTATCATATTAGTCTAATTAAAAATAAAGATATGGAGGAATCATGGAATTCTTAAAAGGCTCAGTATATTTTCCCTGGGTGTATTAATCTCTTCATTGTTTCATTTCCTTTTTGATACTGCTGTCGAAAGTAGCCTGTATGACAAAGGAAGGAACATTATTCTTGAACCAAATAGTTCTATTAATCAAGTTCCAAGGAGTTGAAGCTCATTTCCAATGCAAGTGAATGTATTTTGACTCAGGGTGAAATTTTGATTCTAAAAGTATGTCTATTCCTTAGCTACCTCATTAATAAGTTAGTCGGACAATTTACCAAAGGGAAGGATTTCAGCCTCTTCCTCTCTTATTCTTAAAATAAACTAGTCTTATCACTATTTTTACGCAGTTAAGAAATTTTTTGGGGGTTGCTTGTGTGTGTGTGGGGAGGTGGAGGTGTTGAATCCGTTAATCTCTCCTTATCCTAACGGAAATTTTAGTTTCTCTCTTTTCCAAAATCTGTCCCTGAATATGGTCCTAGGAGCTATTCTTGACCAGAATAACCAGATTTACGGTGATCTTTCTGGAACCCTCAGAACTGTTTCATCTCTTGTCTTTGATCATTCTACGATTTTGTAATTCATCTATATCTACTACCTTCATAATTCCACTAACATTTGAATGACATTCAGTCCATCATACTTCAATCCTCTGACAGCTTCTGTTTCTGTTTGCAATACTCTTCTGGAATCAGCTAAAAAAAATTCCAGCTAAAAATATGTGTTTATTGTTGATTATGTCTCAATTTAATTATTATCATTATTTCTTTCTCTAATTATTGGTCTCGTGTGGTTAATGTCTGTAGGCCAAGTTGAAAAAGCACCTTCGTATTTTTGTTGCATGGAAGACTTGGCTTTGTATTAGGCAAGAAGTTAGTAATCAGTTGTGCCTCATCTTTCTTTGTTTATTTTAATCGTTATTTTAATGTTTATTAGTAATCGTTGTTTTTCTCTGTGTATTTCTGGCCATAGATGCCGGTATATTATGTTTTACTGTTTAAATATATTGTTGAAGTGTCCTATAAATCTACCTGTCTGTAAAAAAGTAGTTAATTGTCATAGCAGGGCTGCTATGTTTATTTTTGTAAATGATATTAGCCTAGTTTTACATCATTGATTTTGGACACTGCAATGTAATTTTCTGAACATGTGTCAATCAGAAAATGTTTAGAACCCTCTTAGATACTAGTCTATGGTAATAGACTACATTTTCGAAGAAGCTGTGACTATTATTGACTCATTGATTGGTATGTTAACTTTCAGCCTCAATGGAATTCCAGCCTAAGTAATTAATTTCAACCTTCCTGTTATTGTTTCTCCTATTGCCAATCCAATTATATCCTTATTTCACTTTGATATTTTCCCCTATTTTCTCGGGTTAATCTAAATAGTTTCCCTACATAAGGGAAGAATTTAAATAAAGAGGATTAATAATTGTCCAATATCGCTTATGAGTTTTTAGAGTCAATTAGGACTTGTCCCAGTAAAACCTAGGAGACTCTTGGTGATAAATAAAGCATGAAGGAGAGATGAGGTGGATATTTTGAGAATAGGCTAAACCAGTTGTTGTTGGCAAGGTTGCAGGTGGTTCTTTGACCCGTTTTGTGCAGATCTGACTAATATCCACAAGCAGGTGTGCAGGTCCAACTGAGAATAGTCGGTTGTTGACTGGGATTTGTAGGGTACGGGAGAGACTTGCGTGTTTTAGCAAGTCTGATTAGTGTGGCCCAGTAACTGTGCCCCCGCTATCTATCCAGAGGTCTGGCGCTTCTAGTTCAAACTATCAAACAATTTCTTTTACCCTCGCCCCCTCCCGAAGCAAAATTATGTGTACGTGCTTGCTTCAAGAACGGGGAAAGACTATTGAAGTGTCAAAGTTTTTCTTAGGGGGGGGGACACCAAAAGAATGAAGAGTAAGTAGTAATATTCGTAGACTTATCTAGCACTCTAAAATAAGGTTTTTTTTTACCCTAAGACCAGTTTACCGTTAGAGAAATATATTGGGTGGAGGAGGATTTAGACTAGCTACCCCACGCCCCGTGCATATCTAAATTTGTACCAACTTTGGTAGTTTGGGGAATATTGTGAATTCAGCTTTACTCGTTAGACATCTGTATCCATGGCGTAACAATTCCTAATAGATGGCATATTAGAACATATATTTAAAATGTATTTCCTTTTCAGCATCGTGCAGTAGTCTTATATTCAAATACGTTTACGCATGGAGAATAAGTTTGAGAAGAATGTAGAGTATCTGGCTCACTTACACCGAGGGTAGGGATGGGGTATGTAGGGTCGCAAAAAATCCGTCCTGATGATGTCCTCCATCCTGGAAATGTTAAAAAATGTAGATACGTGTTAAAAAAAAGTGTAAATGCTAAATGTGTTTTTTCGTGTTTGCTACATCCTCCTGCCCCCGAGTTAAAACCATCTAGTCCTTATGCTTAGCTAGGTGTTAGACTCTGTGTGAGACATTATATCTAATCAAAATAAAGATCTTAGGTAGATATACACAAGAGGGACGTAATTTTCTATGGGACAGAGAGGCAACTGCTCCTCCCAGACCTTGGTTTGCCCCCCTCGGTTAGGCTCCAATTGGAAAAGAAACCCCATAGATTTAGTTTGTCCCTTCGCCTTAGGTTTCAACGAATGTCTTTTTTAATATTTCTTTGAAAAATACATTTTTTGGTAGTTTCATTGAAATAATCGAATATTTGCCCCACCCCTAGATTTTGCAAAATGCATTTTGCCGCTTCCCCATAATTTTAGTAGATTGGTGCCACTGGTGGTAAGATATGTTTAAGCATATTTATTTATGAACTTGTTTAGATGCTTTATATACTCCATTCCAGAAAATGTTTATGAGTCAGAAATTAATGAAGAGAAGGATTAGGGGGCTGAGACTGTGAAAGCTGGCCAAAACATAGATAAACGCTGATTCTGTTGGAGGGGACTCCCTGGTGTTGGTTTAAACCGCAGACATCGGATTTTGACCCCAACTTCACAGGTATATTCAGGTTTTAATTTTTTTTGGGGGGGGGGATAAAAATGCATTAACAATTGGTTTAAATGCTTTTTGTTACATTTTTTGTACCTGAACAAAAATTTCGAAATTTGCCTAATATTCGAAAAAAGGGGAAATGCCCTCTAAATGGTAAGGAATATAAATAAAAATCATACTGTCAGATTCAGCGTATCAGAGGACCCTACAGGACCCTGCTTTAGAAGTTTCAAGCTTCTATATACAAGAAATGTGGAATTTGCATTTTGTTTTTTTTTTGGCAGAAGAAAGATCATGGATGTGTGTTTAGCCTATTTGTTTTTTTGTTTTGTTTTTTTTTCTTGCCCTTTTTAACTAACCAAACAGATTAGAGGGCAAATAGCCCTCCTTGGAGGGCAATTATGAGATAGTCGTTTTGTTTAGCATAGTTGAAAGATCCAAAAACTATACCTCAGGGGTAACATGACCCCCACAGCCACTAGGGAGAGGCCTGTAAGTTATAAAGTTTGTCCATTGAAACACTTGTAGTATTTGTTATAGGGAAGTATACCGACATTTTTCGGGAGGGGGTGAGATTTTGTGCTTGGGGTGGGTTTCCTTGGAGAAAATTTCTGTGGGAGGTATAGTTCAGGGGTAAATTTTACAGTAGGGGGATATGACATAATTCCTATACGAAGTTCTTTTTATTTTTCTTACTTTCTCTTTGCCAACTCAGTTTAACACGTGGAGATTGTTTTGAGAAAATCGTCCGGGGGATATTTTCAGCGTGTTTGGATATCTGGGAAAAAATTCCTTGGAATGAGGATTTTCCGGAGTGATCGAGAAAGTGATTAGAAATTCAAGTCCTTTGAAACGAAAGTATGGCAAGAAGAATTTTTCAGGCTGAATCGGCCCCAAGAAACTTTAAAAGGAGGGGATTTTCAATAAGGTGGAATTATTCGAAGGGAATTTTACTGGAGGAGTGTATTTTACGCGGGAGGGAATTTCCTCGTAGCAGTTTCCCATGAGGGGAGCGAAATTTTCATGGAAGGTGAGTCGGATTTACCGGCATTATTCGAAAATGATTAGAAATTAAATATTAAAAACAAGTTTTTTCAACCGAAAGTAAGGGGTGACATTAAAACTCAAAGAGGGGTAACATTAAAACTCAAAACGGACATAAATTATTCCGTATACGAAAAGGTTGCCCCTCTCCTCGATACCCTGCTATTTACCCTAAAGTTTGACTGTTTCTTCCTATTTTTAAGGACGGCTTCTGAAACACAAGTGCCTTTTCAGTAGAATTTCGCTAGCTTTTAAAAATGCTAACAGTTTTAGCGAGAAAAGTAAGGTGTAGAATTTCATTAGCTTTTAAAAATGCTAAAAGTTTTAGCGTGAAAAGCAAGGTATTGAGGAGGAGACAACTCCGTACTATTCGGAGTAATTTCTGTTCGTTTTAAGGTTTGATGCTGCTCTTTACTTTCACTGAAAAAAAACTTGTTTTTTTTATTTAACAAAACATAAGACTAAGCTATCAAATTCTCAATTTTGAAGATAGATGGTAACATATTGTGGACTTTTTGTCAGCTCCAGCTGAAATATATCCCTGAAGGCCTGGGGCGCCAATTGTAGAGAGGTAGTAGCTCACTTCCCAGGGTCTTGAAAATAACCTTTTTTGGTATTTTTATTGGAGAAAAATGCCCTCCCAATATTTGGAAAAAAAATTCAGTAAAAATTGAAATAATCCTTCCTCCCCACATTTTGTAAATTGGTGCCCCTGCTAAAGGTATTTCGGATCTATATGTAGCTAATGGTATGAACTATTCAGCGGTGAAGATAGCCTTCTCTTGACGACGTCCCCACAGGTTTGATACGGCCACCCCGTGAAAAATGCGAATTCGTTTCCAACCACATAAAACTGTTCAAAATTTTGTTTACAATTGAATCTGAATCTCGCTACCGTTTGTCCCTTCCCTTTTTCTTTTGTTGTTGCGATTTTCAATTTCTCTTGTCTTCTAATCATATTTATATTTGCTTCATTTTCATCAATCAACCCCTTAAACATTTTTAGTGACCTTAAATTAGATTTAGCGCCTTTGTAAAGTTACTTTTTTTTTGTCAGTGGACCTCTAACTTTTGCCTTGGCTTGTCTTTTGTCATAGTAAAAAACATAACGCCGATCATTTCTTTTCTTAACAAAGGCACGGTAAGCGTTGATGACCTTATCCAGGTCAAACGCAATCGCAAACATTATAACTATCGTTTTCAATTTTGGCCAGTCATCGTACTTCCTATATATATATATATATATATATATATATATATATATATATATATATATATATATATATATATATATATATATATACATGCTTTTCCTCTGCTTGGATAAATTTAGCTTTGCGAGTCAGCTTTTTCAGTCATATGCAAGCTATCATCGTAAAAGTTAAAGTTAGGTTAGATTATATTAGTTTTGGGTTAGGTCAGATTAAGTTAAATTTGGTTATATATATCAGAAATGGGTTGAAAATATTAGATAGCGCAACCTAACCAAATCCAACCTAACCTGTCATCACCTTACCTTGCAATCAATTTTAATTAATTTTTCCATTTCAAGATTTATATCGACTCGAAGAAATTCAAGTTTTCTGCACTTGGCAAATGACTGATGGATTTTGAGTTGCCCAAGTCAAAAGTATTAAGGGCACCGACATTACGAAGAGGCAGAGAAGAATTAGCGCTGGGAGAAAAGGTAGGCACTAGATCAGTTAAAGATACTTGCAGAGGTTTTAACCCTTTAGGCCAAGTGTCTATATTCAGAATAGTTTAATCTAGGCACTTATGGTCAGGAAAGGGAAGTTTAGTCCCGTGCCGTCCCCCTAAGAAATGCCAAGATTTTCATGGCTTTTTCGATGACCTCATCTCTCTGCTGTTCTGTGTTTTCTTTTCTTTGTCTTTCCCCCTTTGCGGAATATTTTGCCCCTCCCAAATTCTGACGTACTTGCATTTTTTTGTCCCAAGGTTTATCCTAAGAGTTTAGTAACAATAAACTGAATGCATATATTTGCTGCGTGTTTGTTGTTTTTTTTCCTTTCTTTTTGTTTACTTATCTTTCTACTCCATATAACACCCTTGTATGTTCTATTGTGCAATAAAGATATTGATTGATTGATAAAGAAAACAACAAGAAAATGTACAACAAACTAGAGAACAATTGCAATGAAAAGGCAACGTAAAAAATATTGTTGTCTTTGTGTCAGTACAAGAGCTAAGGTACCTCATTTATTTGGCCTTATATTTGTAACAAAAAGACATAAAAATTACCCGCTTCTCCTCTCATTACTATAGCTTAATTCGTACTTTGTAGTGAATTAAAATCCATGTCACAAAGAACGTTATTTGAGGAGATAGAGCGTATGTCTCTCCTGTGAATTTTACGTAATGGCTTGCGGTAACTTAAGTTCACTTTCTGAGACTCAGCCTTCTTCTCTTGTCGGCTGATCGTCTCAAAGACAAAGGCTCTACCAACGAATTCTCACAGGGACTAGCCATCATCAGTATCTTTTGAGAATCTATGGGTTGACTATGGAATCTGATTAAAAAGACGATGAAAGTGCACGCCCCTTTTTTCGGCAAGCTAATTAATCAAATTCAAAGCACCACAGGGAACTACCGATGCTGCCACTTTGACCAAACGGCATTTCCTTTGAGCTGATTTTTAGTATTTCCCTAGCAGACATGCTGCAAAATTTTTCAGGACTATTGTTTCCTTAACCTTTAAAAGAAAATTCTGCTCCGTTTTAATCGAAAAAAAAAAAAAAAAATCATTCTTTCTGAAGATATGAGTTTTATTAAACTGAATATCTTCATCCCCGGCACAAAATGAGAGAAATTCAATGGTTCTAAGATATCTGGAGAATTAGGTGTCGGCATTTACTTTTATGTTGTTTATTCAGATCCCTTATCGATGCTCTAGCTAGACGTTATGACAAGAACCCCCAATTAAGTCTAAATAGTTTGGACATAGAAACAAAAAGAGTTTGTAATGGACGAGATATGGTGTTTTTTTTCTAAGGTACTGCATAACCTTAAATAACATTAAAAAAAAAGAAAAAAAAGTGACTGGTTGTCGTACTATGCTCTGCCTTGGTGTTTAACCCTTAAACCCTTAAGGGTTGCCAACATTTGAGGCAAATGCACCAGTTGTGTGACCGAATGGTACCCAGTAGATTCTGAACAATTATAACATTCTATTTCATTCTCCATCCCTAAGACGAAAAATACTACTTTTTTCAATAATATATTAATCCTCTCTTAGAAACAGGGTTGCCTGTGCCCAGGGTTGCCACTTGTAGCACCAAAGTACTGTTTTAGCACTATTACAGTCAATTTTATTTACTGTAGCACCGACAATCGCTGTGTAGTACATAAATTTGGGCAATTATAGCACTTAAGGAACTGACCATGGTGGCATCCCTGCTCAGAAACCATGTGTTGGTTTATGTGTTGATTACACATAACCAACACGTTTCTCATGTGTTGATTAGTTTGAAATCCACGGGGATTTCATTTTGTGTCACGTGGGCGAACATCCCCTTTCTTTGGCTCAAATGTCTGACTTGAGAGGCTCGAAGAGGTGACTTGAAAAGGCTCGAAAATCTTGAAAAACTGAAACTTCACCTCTAAAATGTAGCTCGAATATACCGAGATTTAGTCTGGATTGTACCATAACCTCTAAAGTGTGCTGAAAATGGAACATTTGTGCTGCGTAGGCAATTTTGTGTTATTTTTTTATTATCATAAATGTTTTTGATAAATATTAAGATGAATTAGCATGTACATAGATATATAACACGGAGATTAAAATATTCCGTGCATGAGCATCCAGTTTATAGTACGGTGGAACAATGAAGCTGTTTAGTTAGTGTGCCAACAGATGTTGTTTGAGGAACATGATTCTTGCTTTTATGAGTGCGACATCGAATTTCAATATTATTTTAAGTGTTGAATTTCTATCGGAGAATATTAATTGGTGATAAGTGCAGTTATATATATATATTTCGTAAATAGTTTTTTGGATATAATGGTTAATCTTGTGGCTGATAGTAAAGATAGTGGAATGGAAAGTGACCAAAAAGTGGATGATCCAAAAAGAAAACAAGTCAAGTCTAAAAGTGAGTTAGTTGTAAACACAGAAACTAAAAGGAAGAAAGGAAATAGCACGGTATTGATTTTTTTTTATTTCTTATAATCAAAATATCTTAAGGCCAGATTGTCTATTTAATAGATTAAATAAATACTCAAACTGGTTTCAAGTTTCTTTGGGAACAGGGCTGCCAATTGACGAAAATATTGGAGGTTGGTAAGGATTTTGGTAAAGGCCAATAATAGCATCTCTTCGGACGGACACTTGCTAGACCTAAAAGAGGGACATTTTTAAGATTGCTAATTTTATGTTTATTTTTTATGTCTTTGCTCGTGTTTCTGACCAATCATCTCCACCCCCCGTTAAAGCTTTCATATAGCCCCAGGTTATATAAAGATGGTAAATATATGACTGTTCACATTATTGACTTACCAATAAAGTAAACATACCACTCAATACCTTTTTTTATGCTCTTTACGAATAAACCAATCGCTTCTATCGCAAAATTCATGTTTCAGTACTTTTTGAGCTCTTAAAGATGACGAATTATCAATTAAAGTATGAGTTATCGATCGTTTTCGACAAAATAATACTTCATTTTCTCAGAGCCAAAATTATTTGTAATACGGTTAGGTTGGGTTAAGCTAGGTCAAAAGTGCTTAAATTTGAATTTGCGATAGAAGCGATATTCGTAAACGCTACAGCAAGTAGCCTATTAATGAACTGCATTTCATCCCCCCCATTTTTATATGTTTTTTAACCAATTATCTTTTTTACATATTTTAGGGAAATATGAGGCCATTAGAGGGGAGGGGGGGGTCTGGGTATGAATTTCTGGTATGAACCCTGGCTAGCAAGCTGTGCTTTAAAACAGATTCGAGGTGGTGACAAGCAATTTTTATTCTTAGAAGTCCTGTCCTCAAGTAATCTTTTTATTAGCATGTTTTCTTTAGTTGTAGTCAACCTTTAGGAGTTTACCTAAAATTTGCCTTGATACTTGTCTGTTATAGCCCCGACCACTCAAGTAGTTCATCCATTAACGCACTATGGAACCGTTTTTTTTCGTTAGTTTCTTTTAGCTTAGCATGAGACAAGACAAAACAAGTGACAGAATAGACGGGGAATATATAATCTGGGCTATATATTTGCACATAAGGGGGGGTAATGTATTTGGGCAGTTTGAAGTTAGAAAACGATTCTTGCTTCATAATATGAAGAACAATTGTACCTAACAAATTTTGCATGCAGACCTGCTATACTTTACCCCCACCTCCCCAGTGTGCAAGTATATTGCTCAAATTTGTTTCTAATTGTATCATACTTAGATGTATCTCATTAGGATTAACCTAACTTCACCTCTTGAGTGGTTGGGGCTATAATAGACATGTAGTACTTTGCCTTTCTTTACATGTTTTTCTCTATGTTGAACAATTGATTCAAATCTACAATAAACTATTTGGAAAGTTTTTCGCAGTTCATATAACTGACTTACCAATAAAGTGAACATATCACTCGATGCCTTTTTTTATGTTCTTTACGAATATAACAGTCGCTTCTATTGCAAATTCAAATTTAAGCACTTTTTGACATAACCTGAACTAACCTTATTATAAATAATTTTGGCACTGAGAAAATGTAATATTATTTTGTCAAAAACGATCAAGAAAACGGCGCTGAGAAAACGTAGTATTGTTTTTTTCGAAAACGGCCGATAAATCATACTTCAATTGAAAATTCGTCATTTTTAAGAGCTCAATAAGTGCAAGCTCAAAAATTTGCGATAGAAGCGATTATAGTATTCGTAAAGAACATAACAAAAGGCATCGAGTGGTATTTTCACTTTATTGGTAAGTCAATTACATGAACTGCAAAAAATTTACCAACTGTTTTTTCAAAGGGTCCCTAAATTCTCTCCGTGATCTTCTACCCTGCTAGCATAGGTTATTGACCCATATGCTACTTCTGCACCTGTCATTAAGCACTAATATCAATTAAACTCTCCTGGAGGCTCATGGAAAATACAATAATTTCGCTTATTGCACCTGGTCTGTCTACAGGAGCAAATTTTGTGGATTTCAGTTTTGAAAGTCATTTGTTTATTGCTAATCTGGTCTTATAATAGGACGACCGAGCAATAAATTAAAACTGCAAAATTTTTGGGATTTTATCACTATTGAGATGAGGGAGTATGCTGAGGCGATCCCTTTAAGGGGATCAAAAAGTTATCCCTGCATTTTGTGATAAATTAAATTTAATACTTGGCTTTTTACATTTTCAGTATTTGAAGTAATTAATCAACCTCAAAGGGCGATTCTTGCTCACTTGAAAGTTTTTTTTCAAAGAGCTTTTTTGATTTTCCGTTCGCTATACATATATGTATAAAATTGGAAAAATTAGCACAAAAAATAAATTTTTTATATGAAGTAATGAACTTAGTTAAACTTCAAACAAAGAAAAAATACTGCTTTGCAGGTTACGCATTTTATATCTACAAAACTAGCTTAAATAAACTCTTGATATTTTGCAATGTCCATGGCTAATTGTCAAGTCATGGCTAATTGTAGAAAAAACCAAGACAGATAGTCTGATTGGATGAGAGGCAAATCCGGCATTAACCCCTTTATTAGGATTGATAAAAAAGATGTTAGTTCATTTGTTATTCCAGAGGGGATTTGGAAGGTATCTGAATGGAAATCTCTGCTCTTAAATACAGACCAACCAAATAATTTTTTGCCCATGAAGCTTGTGATAAATTGCCAAGCTCATCAGAGGTTCTAACCCCATCCCCACCCCCACTTTCACTTCTACAGACAAATAAATATGCATAAAGTAATTGATGTCGTGACGGGTGACAAACTAATGAGATATTCGTAAGTTAATTTTTTTATTTTAAGCTACCCATTGAATTTTCTTTTCCTCATGGACATCCTTTTTATGGCACTTGGTATTAACCAAGTGACATATAGCAATCGCCAATTCTGTCGGTCTGTCTGTCTGTCGGTCTGTCGGTCCCGGTTTTGCTACTTTAGGCACTTCCAGGTAAGCTAGGACGATGAAATTTGGCAAGCGTATCAGGGACCGGACCAGATTAAATTAGAAATAGTCGTTTTCCCGATTTGACTATCTGGGGGGGGGGAGTGGGGGCCCGGTTAATTCGCAAAAAATAGAAAAAATGAAGTATTTTTAACTTATGAGCGGGTGATTGGATCTTAATGAAATTTGATGTTTGGATTGATATTGTGTCTCAGAGCTATTATTTTAAATCCCGACAGGATGTGATGACATTGGGGGGAGTTTGAGGGGGAAAACCTAAAGTCCCGGTTTTGCTACTGTAGGCACTTCCAGGCAAGCTAGGACGATGAAATTTGGCAAGCGTATCAGGGACCGGACCTGATTAAATTAGAAATAGTCGTTTCCCTGATTTGACCATCTGGGGGGGGGGGCGGTTAATTCGGAAAAAATAGAAAAAATGAAGTATTTTTAACTTATGAGCGGGTGATTGGATCTTAATGAAATTTGATGTTTGGAATGATATTGTGTCTCAGAGCTCTTATTTTAAATCCCGATCGGGTCTGATGACATTGGGGGGAGTTGGAGGGGGGAAACCTAAAATCTTGGAAAACACTTAGAGTGGAGGGATCGGGATGAAACTTGATGGGAAAAATGAGCACAAGTCCCAGATACATGATTGACATAATCAGAACTGATTCGTTCTCTTTGGGGTAGTTTTTTTGGGGGGGAGTAATTCTTAAAAATTAGAAAAATGAGGTATTTTCAACTTACGAACGGGTGATCGGATCTCAATGAAATTTGATGTTTAGAAGGATATCGTGTTTTAGAGCTCTTATTTTAAATCCTGACCGGATCTGGTGATGGGGGCGGGGAGTTGGGAGGGGGAAACCTAAAACTTGGAAGACACTTAGAGTGAAGGGATCGGGATGAAACATGGTGGGAAAATTAAACACAAGTCCTAGATAGATGATCGACATAAACGGAACGGATCCGCTCTCTTTGGGGTAGTTGGGGGGGGGGGGGGTATTTCTGAAAAATTGAAAAAATGAGGTATTTTTAACTAACGAACGGGTGATCGGATCTCAATGAAATTTGATATTTAGAAGGATATCGTGGCTCAGAGCTCTTATTTTAAACCCGACCGGATCTGGTGACATTTGGGGGGGGGGAGTTGGGAGGGGGAAACCTAAAACTTGGAAAACACTTAGAGTGGAGGGATCGGGATGAAACTTGGTGGGGAAAAAAACACGAGTCCTAGATACTTGATTGACATAACCAGAACGGATCCGCTCTCTTTGGGGTAGTTGGGGAAGGGGGTTAATTCTGAAAAATTAGAAAAAAGGAGGTATTTTTAACTTACGAACGGATGATTGGATCTCCATGAAACTTGATATTAGAAGGATATCGTGTCTCAAAGCTCTTATTTTAAATCCTGACCGGATCTGGTGACATTGGGGGAAGTTTGGGGTGGGGAAACCTAAAATGACGGAAAACGCTTAGATTGGAGGGATTGGGATGAAGCTTGGTTGGAAAAATAAGCAGAAGTCTTGCATACGTGATTTACATAATTGGAACGGATCCGCTCAATTGCGTGGGGGGGGGGGGGGTAATTCTGAAAAATAAGAAAAAATGACGTATTTTTAACTTACGAAGGAGTGATCGGATCTTCATGAAACTTCATATTTAGAAGGATCTCGTAACTCAGATCTCTTATTTTAAATCTCAACCAGATCCAGCGTAATTGGAGGCGGGGGGGGGCAGTTGAGGGGAACCAGAAATCTTAGAAAATACTTAAGAGGTGAGATCAGGATGAAACTGGATGGGAAGAATCAAAACCTGTCTAAGATACGTGACTGACATATATGGACCGGATCTGCTCTTTTTGGTGGAGTTGGGGGGGGGGGGGGGGTAATTTTGAAAATTGAGGCATTTGTAACTTACGAAAGGGTGACCAGATCTTAATCAAATTTGATATTTAGAAGGATCTTGCGCTTTAAAGCTGTAATTTTAAATACCGATCAGATCCTGTGACATTCGGGGGATTTGGAGAGGGAAACCGGAATTCTTGGAAAACGTGAAAATTTGGGTATTTTTATTTTACGAACAGGTTATCGGATCGTAAAGAAATTTGATATTTAGAAGGAATTCATGTCTCAGAGCTCTTATTTCAAATCCCGACCAGATCTTTTGACATTGGGGGGAGTTGGAGGGGGAAATCTTGGAAAAACACTTGGAGTGTAGGAATCTGGATGAAGCTTGGTGGATAGAATTAACAAATGTCCTTGATACGTGATTGACTAAACCATACTGGATTCGCTTTTTTTTGGGGAGTTGAGGGGAGGGGTTCAGTGATTTGGCGAGTTTGGTGCTTCTGGACGTGCTAAAACGATGAAAATTGGTAGGCGTGTCAGGGAGCTTCACAATTTGACTTGATAAAGTCGTTTTCCCAGATTCGACCATCTGGGGGGCAAAAGGGAGAGGAAAAATTAGACAAAATTAGGTATTTATAACTTACGAGTGGGTGATCGGATCTTAATGAATTTTGATATTTAGAAGGACTTTGTGACTCAGAGCTCTTATTTTAAATCTTGACCGGCATTAAGCCTCTTATTTTCCTTTTTAAATCAATCTATTGATTTATAGAATTTTGCTAGAGCTCATACCATATGATCTCTTGGCTCTTAGCTCTTCTTGCCTCGTCACAAGTGCCATATGAGCTCTTAGCTCTTGTTTATTTATGCTTTTGTTATGTTCTTAGTTAAGCTAATTTCTCATTAACGTAATTTTCCCTTAATACGCTTTGATTTTAAGTGGAAGGTGTTGCATGGCATGTTCTAGGTTTTATTTCTTGTACTAATGCCCTACCCACGTCATAGTCACACCTGTTAATTTAGAAAGCCAAGATTTATAAATTGTCCGATTTTTCTCTGATTTTAGTGTTTTACTTGTACTACAAGAGAGGAAAATTCAAATGACAAAAGAATTGGTTTTGGAAATCAGGACTAAATTTCTCCCCCAGTGTTGTCTACTAAATACTATGTTTTTGTGTATTTCATCAGATTCAAAATGCAGAAAAGAAAGGTCCTCTTCCAAGATTTCATTTTTTTAAATGTGCCTCTTCACTATAATCGGTCAATAATAAAAAATACGCTTGAAAGTTGAACATTGCCCAAACCGACGAACGGGACACATTATTGCCACCGAAATCGCTCTTAATTAATAAAAAAACAAGTTTATTCAACTGCAAGTAAGGAGCAACATTAAAACTTAAAACGAACAGAAATAATTACGTATATGAGGGGGTTCAACCCTCGTCAATGCCTCGATCTTTACGCTAAAGTTCGAATTTTGTTTCAATCCTTCAAAAATGACCCCTGAATCACAAAGGGTTTAGTTAGAATAAACAGCTCTTATGAAAGTACTAAAAAAAAACATTGGCGTAAAGAGCAAGATATTGATGAGGAGACGAACCCCCTTATATACGTAATAAAATCTGTTCGCTTTGTTTTAATGTTGCTCCTTACTTTCAGTTGAAAAAGCTTGTTGTTTTCTATTTTATTTTTGATCGTTTTTTAAATAATGCTGGAAGATCTGGCAGCCCTTCATGGAAAATTCCCTTCCCTCATGGAAAATTTCTCCATGGAAAGATCCTCCCACGTAACCTTCTCCCCCCGTCACCCCAACCAGAAAAAATCCCCCCAGAAAACGTCTGTAGATTTCACAATAACCAGTACTATATGTAAACAATGGAAAAAGTTCACAGCTTGAAGCCCTTCCCCCGAGGGCTGTGGGGGATCAAGTCATTCTGAGAGACATATTTATTAGATTTTTCGACTATGCTGAACAAAATGGCTATCTCAAAGTTTTGATCGGCTGACTTTGGGGAAAAATGAGAGTTGGTCACTTAAATAGGGGTTAGGAGGCTTACAAAAACTTTACAAAGCACGGCAAAAAAGTGTTTATATTTAATTTTGTTTCGTTTTTACGTATCAGGAAAACATTTCAAGGGAGGTTCAAACTCCTTAGCTCCCACCTGGATACGACCTTGTCCATATATGTGGCCACGGGTGTCCGATGTTTACCCCCTGGAAAATACTCTTTCCCCGCGGAAAATACCCTCTCCCCGCGGAAAATACCCTCTACGGTGAATCCTCCTTCGGAAAATACCGCCTCTCCTGCCGTTGGTTGGTCTCCAACCATTTTCGACTTATGAAAAAAGGGAAAGGACTAGAACTCTCAATTTCCGATCTAATGAGCACCCTCCGAAGTGTCTGGGACCATGAGGTGGCTGTGTGGATGAGGAAAGGGCAGTCCCCTTTCTGTATGGAGTAAACTCTGCTCATTTTTGGGTTTAATTTTACTCTTAACTTTCATAACAACTGCGTGGAACAGGAGTTTTCACAGAAATCATAAGGAAGTAGATATCAATTTCACATTTTTGATGCGTTTTTTAAAGTTTCTTTTGTGCCCCCCAACTCCCTGACAAAAATCCTGATTATGACCTTTCGGATTATACATCAATTTCTACCTCCACCCTCCCCTCGTCTCTCCCTTAGAACTAACTCTGTCTTTATCTGATGGCAAAATGAGAGCTAGGATGTTTCTCCATTAAAATACCCTTTGAAGTATTTCCCTCCCTTCCTAACTACAAAAAAAATCAGGGAACCCCACTGTAGAAGTTTAAGAACCTTTTTAAATTTTGTAATTTTTCCATTGTTTACAGATAGTGTTCGTTGTTGGGAAACATACGGACATTTTTTGCTGTGGAGTTTTCTGCGGGTGGGGTGGGATTTTCAGTGGGGAGAAAATTTTGGGAATAATTTGCTTTCAGCTGAGATGTATTTTCCACGGGGGGCATTTCTGTTGATGTTATTTCCGGGGGAGGGGGTGGTAAACGCCTAGAACTGTGGCCACGATGGCTTGGGCCTAAGTCGCTACGGATGAAGAAGAAGAGGATTTAATTTTCAGGCAGTAGCTTGGAGGACATGCTAAGCAATAGCTTAGGAAATAATGAATAATTTAGTGGCGAAGATCGAATCCTTAATAGTATGTTTATGGGCTGTTCTATGCTATTGTCTTATTTTATGATGACTTCTAGCTGTTTATATGTAGTATATTTTTAGTAGCAGTAGTTATGAATGATAAGGGTTTAGTGTTGCGGCAAGAACAGTTTTAATTGTATATTTTAATCTAAATTGCACTAAGCAACATATCTAAACTTCATTTTATCTGGAATAATAATTTTTCTATTGCCAGCAGTTTTGCATAATGTTTAGAATTTCATTTTAACTGAATTTTGGGCAATTTTATTTATGTTACATTTAAGTAAACCTAACTGTTCATAATTTTCTGTATATTTATGATACAACTTTTTTAACTGTTTTAATTATCTACCCAGAGTTTGCAAAATCACTACCTCTTTAATTAAGGTGTGTATCGGGAAATTTTCGGTTGTTCTTTTAAATATTTTCGTACAGTCACGTCTGAGAAAACATGTTACCTGATTTGTGTGTGTGTGTGGGGGAGGTCTGTTGTGGAAGCAATGGGTCCTTGAGACCTGAATTACGACCCAGAGGTTTCTGCCAATCGGCGTCATAATAAATTACGAAATATGAGAAAAAAATGTGTCATTACCATCTTTGTACAACTTTTATTCCTAGTTCAAAACTGCAATCATAAAAGCATCATCCATAGCTGTCAAGCAATGGAGGTTTCAAAGTGAGCTAACCCTTAAATACCAGTTATATCAAATACACCGCCTTTTATGGACCTTATAGAAAGCTATATTGATCTACCTTATGGTTACTGTTTTCAAAACTGTTCCCATTTCGTGTTATGGTAGCGTCACAAATCGGGTTTTGTGCATATAGTTCACAACCCAAGAGAACACAAACCAACACAAAAACAATAAATCTAAAATAGACACCAAGTATTTATATAGATTTGGAAGATGAAAACTGCATCTGAAATGGTTCTGATAGATGACAGGTAAGAGAGTTGACCACAAATGAAGGGCACATAAATAAACTATAAATTAAACAAAAATAAACTATAAATTGGAATTGAAATCTATTTCAAGCATAGTAATTAATAAAGGCATTTCATGATTTAATATCAGTCAAATTAATGTACAGAAATACTATTTAAAGCATGGTAAATTTGAAAGTAAGGGGTTATCCCCTGTCTCTCATCTGGTAAACATGCCTGCGTATTCGACTCCCACCGATGGTGACTTTCTAGCATTTTGCATATCAGTTGATGTTGAGTAGTTTGGTTATGCCAACTGAATTGATTATTTTATCTGGAAGCTACGTAAATTATAATGCATGTACACGTAGGTAACTTCTTGTAGTTCCTGCCATGCTTCTGAATTAGTATGCGAAATGTGTTGAATTTTTAACCCGCTGAGTTGCACGGCTAGATTGCACAGGGTCATATTTCAGGAACAAGTCGGAAATTGCGCTTTTAAAACCCAACAGCCATAAAACTGCAAGCCTTTTCCGACCATGCCGAGGGTACATGTGTATTATAACCCGACTCAGGTTTACGCTGTGCAAAACTCGAGAACAAACCGGTTTCTTCGTTAGTTTCTTTCAGTTTAGCGTGAGACAAGACAAAGAATAGTGACAGAATAGATGAGAAATATATAATTTGGCTTATATATTTGTGCATTAGGGGAGGGGAAGGGTAAAGTATTTGGACAGCTTGAAGTTAGAAAACAATTTTTACTTCATAATATGCAGATTAATTGTACCCAACACATTTTGCATGCATACCCGCTATACTTTATCACCTCCCCCTAATTTGCAAATATATAACCCTAATTTGTTTCTAAAATAGCGAAAAACCCGGTTGGTTCTCGAGTTTTACACAGCATAGAATTGAGTGAGTTGCGTACAATACACAAATACCATGCCGAGTAGGCATATAGTGGACATGGTCACACGCAGGATTTTATCTCGGGTAGGAGGGGGGGGGGTCAACTTAAATAAAATGAGATTTGATTTACGACTTAGATTCAGTAATTACTGTTGGAATAATTTTAATTATTCCATCAGTAATCCGGATTCATAGATTTAACAGTTTTTTTCGTAAGAAACACATAAATTTCGTGGCTCGCTAACGAAAGTAGGCTACCATTAGAGAGCTGCTGAGAGTAGGGAAAGGCTGCATGAAATGTGTTGCAGAGCAGCTTCCGTGACTTTAATGTATGCATGTTTGTGAGATCCAACAGACATATAATCAAACAGAAGAATTTAACCAAAATTTGCTGCCTTGTCCCATGCTCCACTCTTTTTAGATTCACCACAGCAGATACAGTGGGATAGTGTACATTCTGACATCTAGAACCTGGTAATTTATTTGCACCCCTTCCCCCTCACAAACAAGTTTTCTCGAAAATACTCTTTGCCTTTTAGATCGTTTGCCATCCCTCCATAAGCCACGTTGGTACTTATGGATTATACGAGAAACACCCGAGAAGTGAAGTTTGGTTAATGCTAATGAAATAAAACAAAATATGATGAAAATATAATACCTTATTAGCAAAATTGTGAAAACTACAAATTACAAATGGTATTTTACTTTTTGAAAACCACGTATTGACACGCCAATTCACGTTTTTCAAATAGTTGTACACTTCCAAAGATATTGCTTCTCGCAAGAGTACAAGGTCATGGTGTGTCCATTAACACGCTGTTGTTTTTTTTTCTTTATTTTTTTTTTTACATACAAAACCAAAACACATCTTCTACGAAAGTCTGCTGCGTTAAGAGAAACCTTACAGTTTTGTAGACGTACGGCAGTAATAAGTAATAATATATATTCCATTACAAATCACAACATATCCATAATCAACTCAAACTTCAAATCAATCTCTGTCATTTAAAAAATCTACACAACATTCAGTTCCCCCCGAACAAAAAACATCCTTGTTCTTTGGGTAACAACCCCTCATCCTGAAAAAATATAATTGCCTATTCTTAGGTCCTTGGCAAATCCCAAATCTTACTGTATTCTATCACTATGTATTGCAAACTAATCTTGTCCTATCTGATCTTCGCGATCCTTCCAAATTCTCGAGTGTTTCTCGTATAATACATAAGTACCGCCACGTTCATAGCATATTTTATGTTTTTCCTTTTTTACCCTTATACTCCGCTTGTTGCCTTTTGTATCGCTACGAAGCTGAACTGATAAATAGTATACTCTGTAAAAAAAAAATACTAAGAGGACTTGGGATTAAAATTCGTCTGTATTATTCTATAATCAACCAGTATGTTCTTGATTTTCTTCCTGTTGGTTTGCGTCTTGAGTTCAAGCTTGGAGCTATAGGAAGCAGTTTCTATATTCTTATCAAATCTACACTTTCCTTAGATTTTAAAACCATTTATTTGGCCGTCATTTGAAAACGATGACTTGCCTTCTCCACCCATTCGACAGTAGAAACGCCCTCGAGTTAAGATTTCCTTTGGGTAATTTGAGACAGTTTTAGCTGCATACCATTAGTTTACTAGGCTGTGTAAGATTTACGCCCAATGTTTCCTTGCTACGGATCTACTTGGCCTAAACTTTAAAGAGGCAAGTTAAGAGGACTTGCCCCTTTAGTAAAGGGGCAAAGTCCTCTTAACTTGCCTCTCCCAAAGAAATACGAAAAAATGATCGATTACAAAAGTTTTCCGACGAAATACTGGCTGCGGCTATCAGTTGTATGACATCATGTGACTGGCTATGCGTTACCAATATTAATATTTTCTGTTTAAATCGTATTTTCTGTGTGGCTATTTTAAATGTTTCCTCTTCCCCCCCTCTTCTCTTCGGAACATATTTATACTTGTATAAGTGTCTTTTTTCGTTCCTTTTCACGGTATCGGGTTGAGTTATGTATTGGTCTTGTTAAGTTAATATGAACATCCTGAAGAACCCATAAACGCCTTCAACTCGGTTTATCCCCATTCAATGCTCGATGCATACCAGCATTCTCTATCGCATCTGCTAACTTTCAAACTGGTATTCTTTGACAAGTAATTTTTTACCAGGGATTGTGTTCTTGCGATTTTTCAATAGAAAATGACTACCCAAAAATAGTTTTCATCTAGATCTTAATTTGGGTGGCGGAAATGTGTGGCGCACTTGGCTGATTGCGACGTACACCAGGTGGCGAAAGTGGGCACCCCTTGTTCCATGGCCAGTGCTTACTTAAAAAAATCTAAACACCCTTTGTTCATATCTAAAGGAAGTTGTAGAAACTTGTTTCATTTCCTTTTTCAATGAAGGCTTTCTTCCTTTCTTAGATTACATTGGTTTTCAGAGCTTACTCATAAGCGGGAAAAAAAACTTTGCCTAATGGCTATTTTGATTCCGCTATTTTAAAAAGAGTGTCAGGAAATGACCGGATCGTTTTAAGTAACATGAACATTTCTTATGGACTCTATATTAGATTTTATAACTACATCTTCTTCTGCTGACGCCTGGTTGCACTAACATGCTGCTAAAGGGCAACAAAGCCCTTTGCCCTTTTTAGTCTTTATTCCCTCCAGTGAGTTCCGTACTTATTTGAAATCTTTGCTTGTGCCCTCTCTCCGTCACATTTGAGGACATCCTTTTTTCCACCAAACCCCAATGGGATACAACCATTTGGAAAGGTGACATCTTGAACCTTCTTTCATTTATAATTCTGGAATTTAGGATGGAAAAGTGTTTAAAACTGTCTTTTAAAGTTTCCCCAGTACAGCGTCTAGCATATCTTCCTCTGTATCTCCATGCCCCTCTCCCTTCAGAGCTAAGCTTACTCTGACTTCTTGTGTTCTAAACTCAGTTTTAAGTCTTCCTATTCTTGCAAAAAAATTTCTGTAAAAACTGTAAAAAAATATTTGTCGTTCTCTTTTTACATCTTTACCAGATCCACCACTCTTACTAATAGCGCAATCTATGTTAATGAATAAGCTCCGCAGTCGGTCAGACTTTTATTGCCTAAATTCCCCTTTCCTTCCTCATTTATTCCTAATTCAAGCGACCTGGCTTTTTTTAAAACCAAGCTTCAAACCTATTCTTTCACATGACTCACCCTCTCCGGAAAAAGAAAACCTTTCGTAAAGATTTTCACTAGGACGCTCAAGTCATTGGCATAATGCATTTGTTGGTGAATTTCACCAACCCATTTAACCGGAATTACTCAACTCAACTAACAGGAATAGTTCTGCTGAATTACTAATTCACATCGAACTAACTACAAACCTTGCTTCCTACCTTAACAGCAACAATATTATTCTTGCTCATTGGATTAATCACGTTTACTTATCTGGTAAATGTACATATTTATTTGACATACCATGCGTACTTATTTAGTATTTATTTTATACTTATCTGGTATACCATGTTTTATTAGGGCCTCCACGAAAATTTTTTTTTATCAATTGAATAAAGGGCCTTTTCTTAATATAAAACTCAGGATTAATGATGTCTGATAGGAATGGTCGACCCGCAAGGGTTAGAATCTAACCCTTGCTTGTTAATTCTTACCCTTAGTACTGTCTAAACCAGTGGTTCCCATCCAATTTTGGGCCATGCCCCACCTAGACATTTCTAAAGTCCTGATGCCCTCATGATATTTAAATTTTACGTGTATTCACCTGAAGAAAGCTTCACCTGAAAAGGCCGTTAACTTGGTATTTTTTTGGGGGGGGGGTCGTCATCCAGGCATATTTTACACTAATGAAAAATATTGTCTGAATGCAACAACTTTAGATCCTGCAAAAATCAAAAGAGGTGTGAGGCAAGGCTACGTTCTTAGTCTTCTTATTTTCAAACCTGCAATCTCCAAGATTCTGGACCGTATCTCGCCCTCTATTCTATTGCATGGTATTGACCTGTCTTACTTGGCATGCGCTGATGACGTTCTTCTGCTCAGCAGATCCAAAGCAGACTTACAAGGCAACCTGAATCGACTCCTAAGTGACTATCAATCTATCGGGCTTTCTATCAACATTGATACGTGCGAATTTTTGTCTTTCAATGCACCGCAAAGTGATTCTGTCACTTTTGGAAATCATGTTGTCCCTACGGTATCGGAACTGAGATATCTGGGCATTATGATTGCAGAAACAATCATTAAAACTAGACGAGCAATTGTTAAGCAAACAACTACCGCCATTAAATGTGCTTATGCGTCTGTAGCGCTGAATCGTGGACGCTACTCCAGGAAATCTCTTGTGTCGATTTATTGTTCAGTGTGTTTACCACACATAACCTAACTCGCCCGTGCATACCACATGCTGTCATTGAGATACATTGAAAACATCAAAAAGCGCTACTATAAAAATGGAGAATTTTTACTGTGCATACCCAAGCGTTATAGGAATTTCTGCCTTAAAAAAAATATGGTCTTAAAGAGCCATCCAAACAATGGTCTAGCATTCGAAATAACTTAGTGCTAGAAGTTATATTAGATAGACGACGTTTCTCACCTGCGTTTATTTGAGTGTCGTCTCTCTTTTTTTTGGAAGCAAGGTCTCTCTTTCTTTTTGTGGTGCTCACCTATAATCTATTTTTTTTTGTAAATGGTGGGCGAATAAGTGTTATTATTATTATTATTATTATTATTTATGCTATGTACACTGTCATTGCAATACTATCATATATCTTTTTTTCTCTTTAAATGCATTTGAATATGATGTGATTCCCATGAAAATGTCTTCTTTTTCAAAATCAAGGCTCTAAAGTGTAGTCAGCCGAATGGTGCGTGTCCTGCCCTTGACCCACCAAAATATTGGCATGCCCCACCGGTGAGGCCTGTGCCCCACGTTGGCAATCACGTGTCTAAACCGTTAGGCCATCCAACCTCTGATCAGTGTTGCCAGTTGCTTGGTCTAAAGCTGCGCCGTCTAAAAGTGTAAATGTGCCGAATGTGTGATTTCCCCCCCCCCCCCAAAAATGCCCGGTTCGGAAAACCCAATTTGTAACCGCCTCAAAAAGCGCCAAAATGGCGCAAATACGTCCCATTTGGCCACTCTGCCTCTAAATGCTATGTCTTCTGCTAGGTTCATTCATTTATATTTCAGTTATATACAACCACACCTAGATAATTCACTCTCCTCCATGCCGCATGTCTTTCTTATGCTAGGTTCACTTAGATTGTATATACCAATGTGGTGGGGGGGGATCAGGGAACAGTTTTAGGAATGTTTGCCCCACCCCCCTCAGAAGGTTGAAATTTTAATTAATTATAGAAGTGGAGGGGTGAAAATACCAACAAGGGAGCCCAGGTTTTGTTGGTGTACCCCACAAACATTAACTATGTACCAGCCTGTGCATCGTGGCTCTGTCAACATATATAGGTGGATACTTTATTTGTGACTGAATTGAAAATCTGTTATTTCTAATCAACAATAAATTAAAACCAATAGGGCCTACGACCATAAACTGGAAGACAAACACAGCAAAATACCCCCAAAAAACTGCCACGGATAAAAATAAACAATTTACGAACTAAATTATAAGCATATAAAAAAAGGTTAACAATTCATTTGAATGTCTTTATCATTTGTCATTGTATTGATATATAAATAAATCTCTAAATTCTTGCTAAGTGACTCTTAGTAAATATCAATCCCGAAAATGCTAACATGTATTTCTTTGAGTATATTTCGAAACTTCTACGTTTTTTTTCCTTTTTCAATTGTATAATGAACTGGCAAAGAAATGGAATTGAGTTGTGTTGTACTGCGGTTATTGACCTTTCAACCCTTTCACTGGTTCCTTCAGAGAAAAAGCTTATTAAGGACTGCCCTGATTTACATTCTAATTATATTGTCATGAGTCTTGTTATGTTCAAGACGCCGTACTTATTAGTTATGGACTGTTGAGTGTGAAAATATTTTAACCTAAGTATAAGTTGGTCAACAGTTTTGACGCTAAACTTTGCATAGGAGTTTAATTTCCAATAAGATTTGCAGTTTATGACTCGAATCATTGCTTTCCGAGGGGGTGACCACTTTCCACCACCTGGTGTACATCTTGAAACGCCACATGTTCTTCAAAATTCCGTCACGCTTGGCACAGTTCCGCCACGCCTGGCAAGCACCACCTGATGCACGTGATTTCTGAAAGCAGGCACCTCCTCGTAGCATTCCTTTTTGTTGCGACAGATTAAAAACTACGTGAACAGATAATTTGTAAAAAAAAAAAAAAAAAAATATCAAGATAAGGATTAAGTATTCATCAACAAAGAAGATAGTCCCATTTTCATTAACTGTAATGTTTTTGGTTTTCTAATTTTTATGATAAAAATGAGAATAAAAACTGAAAAAAAAAAAACAACACCAAACAAATGACAATGGAATGTCAGTTTAATTGACAAATACTGACATTTGTTCCTTAAAATTTTGATGATTTTTTATTTATGAAATTAAGAAAGGTGAAAACATTTCAAACGTATTTTGTTTTCAGTAAAGCGCAAATTGTGTTCTGGTCTTGAGAAGGCATAGGGGATATCAGCCCTACTCATGTTAATTTTGCTGGTTCGGGTTTGACTCGTCTATTTAGTGTAATTTCTGTTCGTTTTGAACCCGAAGTGTGGGAGAGGGTATCCACCTTCCGATCACTCTGAATCTAAAGAGGGCACTAAAATTGCTATTTAAAATTTTTGTTTAGATGCGTTTGAAGAAATAATGGACTTGGGAGGGCGGTTTGTTGCCCTCCACTTTCGACTATTAAAAACGGCTCAGGTCCTTTCAATTTCCAATCGAATGAGTTATTTTCAAGGTTTCTACCACAACAAACGGTCATCTCAAAATTTCTATCAGATTAATTTCTGGAAAATACGAGGTGTGGGTTAGGGGGTAACCACCTTCTGATCACTCCGAATCTTAAAAAGAGACTAGACGTTCTGATTACCTATCAAATTCTATGTATTTCGAGAAAATATGAGGTGTGGGGGAGGAGGATAGAACCCTCCGGTCACTCTGTATCTTACAAAGGGTGCTAGAACTTCTGACTACCAGTCTAATGAGCCCTCTCCGAAATCTGTACTATCACCCTTTCTATATGTACCTCACATGCCCCCAGGGCATAACTTACAACCCTTGCCCTGAGGGCTCTGGGGGTGTCATCCTCAAAGACATAATTTCCGGACCTTTCAATTCTGTTGAACAAAATGGTTATCTCGAAATTTTGATTGTATGCGTCTGGAGAAATGGTGGGCGTGGGAGGAGGGTTTTTTGTCCTCCAATCGCTTTTGACTATTATGTTGGTCACTAGTCCTTTCAATTTCCAATCGAATAAGCAGTTTTCGAAGTTTCTAACACAATAAATGGCCATTTAAAAATTTCTATCAGATGCATTTCGGGAAAAACCGAGGTGTGGGGGAGGGTATCTAGCCTCTGATCACTCTGAGTCTTAAAAAGGGCACTAGAACCTCTGATTACCAATCCAATGAGCCCCCTCCGAAGTTTATACGATCACCCTTTCTAATGTACCTAATATGCCACCTTACCCTTGCTTAGAACCCTTGCCTTGAGGGCTGTGGGGGGTGTCATCCTCAAAGATATAATTTCTGGACCTTTCAATAACGTTGAACAAAATAGATGTGAAAAATTTTGGGGAAATAAATGTGTTTAGGGAAATGGTGGGCCTGGGAAGGCAGTTTGTTGCCCTCCACTTTCGACTATAAAAAAGGGCACTGGCCCTTTCAATTCCCAATCGAACGAGCTGTTTTCGAAGGTTCTAATTTCAAAATTTCTATCAGATGAATTTCGGGAAAATACGAGTTTTTGGGAGGGGGTAACCGCCTTCCGATCACTCTGAGTCTTAAAAAGGGCACTAGAAGTTCTGATTACCAATCCAATTCGATGCATTTCGAGAAAATATGAGATGTAGGGGAGGGGTTAGAACCCTCTGGTCACTCTGAATCTTACAAAGGGCACTAGAACTTCTGATTATACCAATCCAATGAGCCGCCTCCAAAGTTTATGCGACCATCCTATCTTTGTATACCTTATATGTCTCCAGGGTATAACTTACAACTCTTTCCCATGGGGGCTGTGGGGGGGGTTGTCATCCTTAAAGATAATATACGGACCTTTCAATTACGTTGAACGAAAAGGGAATCTCAAACTTTTGATTGGATGTGTTTGAGGAAATGGTGGGTGTGGGAGGGGGGGTTAGTTGCCCTCCAATCACTTTTGACTATTAAAAAGGGTAGTGGTTCTTTCAGTTTCTAGTCGAATGAGCTGTTTTCGAAATTTCTACGACAGCACACTGTCATTTCAAAATTTCTATTAGATGCATTTCGGGGAAATACAAGGCGTGGGGGTATCCATCCTCCGATCACTCTGAGTCTTAAAAATGATCTAGAACTTCTGGTTACCAATCCAATGAGCCCCCTCCGAAATTTATACGATCACCCTTTCTATATGTACCCTATATATCCCCAGGCTATAACTTACAACCCCATGCCCTGAGGGCTCTGGGGGGTTGCCACCCTCAAAAAGGTAATTTCTGGACTTTTCAATTACGTTGAACATAATGCCTATCTCGAAATATTGATTTAATGCGTTTGTAGAAATGGTGGGCGTGGGAGGGGGTTAGTTGCCCTCCAATAGATTTTGACTATCAAAAAGGGCGCTAGCCCTTTCAATCTCCAATCGAATGAGTTCTTTTCGAAGTTTTTAAGACAACAATTGGCCATCTAAAAATTTCTATCAGATGTATTTCTGGAAAATACTAGTTGGGGGGGAGGTATCCACCTCCAATCACTCTGAATCTTAAAAATGGTACTGGAACTTCTGATCACCAATCCAATGAGCCCACTCAAAAATTTATTCAACCACCCTTTCTATATATATACCTTATATGTCCCGGGGCATAACTTACAACCCTTGCCCTAAGGGCTGTGGGAGGGGGGGTGTTATCCATAAAGACGTAATTTCCGGACCTTTCAACCACGTGTAACAAAATTGGTATCTCAAAATTTTGAGTTGATGTGTTTTTGGAAATGGTGGGCGTGGGAAGGGGGTTTAGTTGCCCTACAATCACTTTTGACTATCAAAAAGAGCACTAGCCCTTTCAATGTCCTATCTAATAAACTCTTTTCGAATTTTCTGTTAAAACAACTGGCTATCTCACAATTTCTATAAGATACATTTGGAGAAAATGCAAGATATGTGTGTGTGCGTGTGGGGTAATCCACCCTTCATCACTCTGAATCTCAAAAAGGGTACTAAAACTTCTGATTAGCAATCCAAAGAGCCCCCTCCGAAGTTCATACTATCACCTTGTCTATATATATACCTTATATCCCCCCAGGGCATAACTTACAGCCTTGCCCCGAGGGCTCGGGGGGTTGTCATCCTCGAAGTATTTTCCGGACATTTAAATTACGTTGAACAAAATGGCTATCTCAAAATTTTGATTAGATGTGCTTGGAGAAATGGTGGGCGTGGAAGAGGGGTTAGTTTCCCTCTAATCACTTATGAAACGGCAATAGCCCTTTCAATTGCAAATCGAATAAGCTCTTTTCGAAGTTTTTACAACAACAAATGGCCATCTCAAAATTTCTGTCAGGTTTATCTCTGGAAAATACGAGATGTGGGGGGGGGGGTATACACCCTCTGATCACTCTAAATCTCAAAAAGCGCACCAGAACTTCTGATTACCATTCCAATGAGCTCCCTCCGAAGTTTATACGATCACCGTTTGTATATACCTATTATAGCTTATATGGCCCAAGGTATAAATTACAACCCTTGCCCTGAGGGCTGTGGGGGGATATCATTCTCAAAAACATAATTTCTGGACCAAAATGGCTATGTCAAAATTTTTATTGGCTGTCCGGGGAAGTGGTGTGCGTGGGAGGGCGGATTGTTGCCCATCGACCACTTTTGACTATTAAAAACGGCACTAGCCCCTCAAATTTCCAATCGAATGAGCCCTTTTCGAAATTCTTACGACTACTCCTTCTTTACGAAGTGCCCTGGTCTAAACAAACAATAGATTGTGCCTACATCGCTCTTTACTTAGGCAGCGCTATTGCGCTGTCTATGATTAATGCGTAATATTACTATTATTAATGCCTTAGGCTTGATATCCTAACCGAGTATGTTACCCGGCACGTACGCAGGTTTTTTGGGGCGGGGGCTGACTGGGAAACGACACAGAAAGTATATTATTTATAGCCTATAAAACACAAAGATCATCAATAAAAATGAAAAAAAAATATTTGAATAGACCTAGGCCGAATCCTACTCTGCCTCCTCTTTTGTTCCGGCCTAAATGGCACGAGAAAAACCTGCCAAAGTATATATATATATATATATATATATATATATATATATATATATATATATATATATATATATATATATATATATATATATATATATATATATATATATATATATATATATATATATATATAAATCCTTACTAAAGTTAAGTTCTGGGGTCACAATTAGGCACGTCATTACGGAGAGAAGGGGAGGAGCCATAGACCTCCTCCCCTCCGAGTCTCAGGGTTCCTCCGGTAGTTTCTTCCGAAATTATTTAGATTTTTATGTGATTCGTCTGTTTGGGATTAGACCCTCCCTCTCTGTAAGGTATACTTGTCCCGAGGTACATATGTAAAGAAGGCCTTCGGTCCTACGCTTTTTCTTCGTAATCTACCGAATTCGACCCCCCCCCCGGCCGAAATTTTTGTATGACTTGACAAAGTAACAAAAATAGACATGTGCAAATTTTTATGCTTTGTGTAAAAAGCATTGCAATCCCCTCCCCCGGGCTCAAACAAAAATCTTGGCACAAAATGCAATTTTTCGAAGTATAAAGGAATATAAATTGTCATTTATTGTGATTTACTGGAAACTAAATAGATTGGTTTAATTGAAAGTTTTATGTAGCCAAGAAATGAGATTAAGAGCAAGAAAAGTTGATGGAAATAAGTGCCCCATTATATAAGTATAACAAAATTCAAATTGATTGTTACAAAAGATTGAAAACAAAATTTAGTGGCACTTCAATTAGTTTATTCATTCTTAAAATAGTAAATAATTTAGTGGATGTTATTTCACTAAAACTTAAATTTGGCAACGAAAACATTTTAATCAGGGACGTCATTTGTGTTTTTTTTTTTGGGGGGGGATTTCCCCCTCCTATATATCTAAAATTATATTTTAAGGGGGAATATTTTCTTTGAAAAATACTCTCTTTTTGGGTGTCTTGCATTAAAATCCTCCCTCCTATATTTTGTAAAAAAAATATTGGCTTCCCCTACATTTTTGAAAATTGACTCCGCTGATTGTGCTGTCTGTTAGAAAGGCTTTTTTGTTGTTTATGAAAAGCAAGAGGAGGACTATGCCCCTCCTTGACTGATTATCGTGGGATAGCATTAATAGCTACCGTATCATAGGGAAAACGGAAAATATTAGTGATAAATGTGGATTGGTATATTATCAAAACTGCTCGCTAAAAATACTCACAGAAAAATTTTGCGTTTATTTTGGAGTTTAAAAAGTCACAAAGGAAGAAGATGAAATAATGCAACTATTTTTTTACACTTATAGGTAAAACTCGATCGTGTTCTTGGTTTAACCGTCAACAGTAACGCAGCTCTTGCTTGTGACCCTAACAGTGGACTCGTTGCATACCCCGCTGGGTAAGTTGTAATAGAATTGCCAGAACCTATAATTTTGTTTTGTATATGGCCCTAAAGAGATGTAATTAAATACCATTAGTACCTTCAAGAGGAAGGAGTTAGTAATTGCTGCTTTGCATATTAAGCATGTTTAAAGTCAATCATGGTTGTTCGTTAAGTAAAATTATTTTCTGATTAGTGTAATCTCCTTGAGATATAGTATGGTATTTCTATATTTGGGGGTGGTTTTACGTGCTATTACAACATTTTTCATTGTAGGCACGTAGTAACGACAGTGTGGAGTTGTGGAATTCTTTTTTTTTAACAACTTAGGTTCTCAATTGATTTTATTTCCACTTCCTGATAAACATCTCAGATTGGCGCTCACATCACATAATCCCGCTACGCCATGCTTGGTACAACTCCCCGCCACGTGTGACATGTCTTTGATATGCGTAGCGTGCACCGCCGGGAGCACACGATTTTGAAAGTGAGCAACCCATCGTGACGTTATTTGCGTATGTATAAACATCGAAGGTTATTGATCCCTTATTTATCACTCTTTTATTTGGTAAAAAGGGCGAATAAGACACAGCTTTTCTGCATCCTTCGTTTCGATATAGATAATTCTCGCTAAATTTTTTGACGTTTAGCTTCTTAGAATCTTAAAATGATAATTATATTTTGTGTATTTATATTTTTTTTTAATTATATGCCAAATTATAGTTTGATCAGTTTGTATAACTAATAAACTGTTAATAAATTTGGCTTCATTATCTTATATTTCTAAAAAAAAAAAAAAAAAAAAAAAAATGGTGACTGACTCGAAACCGAAGCGACATTCTCTATCGCCTCCGAAGTTACAGAGAAAATAGTTCATTAGGAAAATATTGTAAAGTATTCGCTTTTGTTTATTAATTAAAAGTGAATTGTTTCTTTGATTAAACTTGGAAGCTTTTACTATGTTCATAAATAGTTCTACCGAACAAGTTTTCTGCGATATTAAATAGTTAAAAACGATCAGAAAATAGACTATACTTTATAAGAAGTAACTGTAAGTTAGACCAGTATCCTCCCCCTCTAGTCACATAATTCGAGTTATCTATACGGTTTTCCATATGTTCTCTTATAACTTACCTATATTTTTGCCCAATGTTTTGTGTTTTTTCAAAGTATTGTATTGTATCAGATTAACGACGCTTCTTGACTACTAAGGTCCCTGTGTCGGCCCTGCAGTGCATTGCTGCAGCATGATTTTATCTCTGGGTCCCGTATTACCAAGCTAAGGTCAAACCCGCTGCGCTACCACAGGACAAAAATGTTTTTTCAAAGTAACTCTCTCGCAATCTTCTTTTAAATGTCCTGCGTATATGCTTATTGTCCTTTGAATCTCCAAAACGCACAAGTGTATATCGTGGCTTCAGCAGCAACTGCAACGTAGTAAGGAACGAACCGCGGCACATAGTTACAAAAAAAAACAACAACAAAAAACAACGCGCTTCAAAAAAACAACAAAAAAAACTAGCAGGTGATACAAAATTTGCATTTCTAGCTGATTAAGGAATGGTAATCATTATCTAAATTAGTCTAATTAGTAAAATGTTTTTTGAAAACAAATATAATGGAGTTTAAAAAAATTAATCAAAACCCCTTAAAAATGGCGTCGGATCGAAGCAAGAAGTACACCATTAGAAAAAAAAAACTAGTTATTTTTATTATTACACTGAAAAAATGCTATCCAGCCAAATACTAGATGGCAGTAATGGTTTTTGTCGACACTAGTGCCAGTTCCCACTCTTTGAAGTTACCCATACTTTTTCGTGTATTTATTATTTTCTTTCAAATTATGGTATATATTGAGGGGACAACCTGTTACAGGAATGACGTTAACCAAGTGACGTATGCCAAGCGTGGCAGAAGTGTTCCAAACGTGATGGAAACTATACCAAGCGTGGTAAAAATTTGTGGCACACTGGGTATTCTGAGATGTACATTAGGTGGTTGAAAGTGGATGCCCCTACGCTATATTTCTTCCCTGTCAGTTGGTGTTTTTTATTTAGGCTTATAGTTGTCTCTAATTGATCCTCCCGAAAAACCTTGTACCATTATCCTTTGTACCATTGTACCATTATCCTCCCGAAAAACCTTGAAGTCAATACTAATCAGAGAGGCCATAAGTTTTGCGGAATAATCTTATCGACGCCAACTAGCTTTATTTTATAAGTTAAAAAGACTTAATAAAATAGTAATAAAAACAAAATAAATAGTAAAAATAAAATAATAAAATAACTGTTAGAAAAAATCGTAAAACAGTTTAATATCAGTTTATTAGTTCACAAATACCATAAGTGTTGTCAATAAGTCAATATTAATCAGAGAGGCCCTTAAGTTTTGCAAAATATTCTCATCGACGCCAACTAACTTTATTTCTTGATGAATTTTATATAGTTGGAATCAACATAAAAATACAAATCTTTTGATGTACCAATAAACGAGAAAATTCGTTTTTTGGAGATTTGGTTAGTATTGGGCCGAGTCGATCCTAACTTGCAGTATGTTACCACAAACTGTTTGATAACATTTTGAATTCGTAAAAAAAAAATTTAAGGGATCATATATCCCGTAAAAAGTTTCAACCCGGACCCTGCTAGTTGACCAGATTTTGGCGCTTCTTGAATTCTAAGTAGAACAACAGAACTTGTAGGGCACCTACAGAAAAAGTACTGAAACTAGGCGAATTACATGGAAAATATTAGAACTTTTAGAAAAAATCCTAAGGATTCATATATGGGGACACAGGCCTAATCCCTCCCCATCGCCTCCTGTGTGCATGCCTGAAGCCCCTCTCCCCAGGTCTTGAGTTCCTGACCCTAGTCTTGAGTTTCCGATTGACTTTTGGATACCTGCATGATCTATATAATCATTAATTGCACTCATTGCCCTTGTGTTTAGAGTTTGGCCTGAGGGTGCCTCCATGTATTAAGGCAGATCCGTAATTACCTATCATTAGTCATAAGATCCATCTGGAGATAGGGTATGAAATTTACTTTCTGTTATTTCTTTAAAGTTCATTATTTGTGTTAGCTATTACAAAATGGGTTCATGGATTGTTATAATCTGCGAGTCAGGATTTGAAATCAGGTACGATGGGGTTTGTCTGACAGAGTTCAAAAGGAAATTGCACTCGTTTTGTGAACCAGAGAAACAATCACGAGAAATGATCGTTTTCACCAAGCGATTGATTTTGATCGTCTTAGGTTGGAACAGTAGTCAAAATCTCTAACGTTAATGTGACTAGAATCAGTGATTCAGTCCAAAATTTGCATTGAAAGTTTTTTTTTTTTACTTCATCTAACCTAGAATATATTTATTTACTTCTGTGTTGGGAAAAATACTACATTAATGCCGAAGGTCAGATTTTATATTATGTCTTTGTTTCAAGCCTCTTATCATGTCTGCTCATTTTTGTATACAAATTCAAATAGATTACAAAGTAACCATGTCGCTGTCAGTTTTTTGGATGGTTCGTAGCAGATTTCAGAAAATAAGAACTGTCAGACCGTGACTGAAACTTTCAAAACAGTCGTATTCATAGGAAATTGTGCAAAAGCTATTCCGAATGCGGGGTTAAACTGCATAAAAAGGAATTAATTAGTGGAAAACTGCAGGAAATTAAAGAGGGAAAAATAGAAATCATGGTATTTAAGTCCGACGTTAAAGGTACCCTCGTGTTCGTGTATGCATAAGAACAAGAAAAAAGGGGAAGAAAAGCAGCACCACCTGAAGTGGTTAATTTCTGTTGCTGGTTTTGTAAGTGAAAAGAGAGATGACTTTCCAAAACTTCTGTGTTAACAAGTGCGTTTTAATGTCACTGCCTTATTTTTGTGACGTAGTTTTTCAAGCCAGTTACATTGTTCCTTAAGCTTATGCCAGAAAGGGAAGTAAAATACCCCGCCTTTTTTCGTTAGTTTTTTTCTTCACTGTTACCACGCAAATTATTTTAAACTATTTTTTATTTTTAAGTTTATTTTTAAATTTTACTACTACTAATACTAACAACTCACCGCAACACCAAGCCGCCTGAGGTCACCACAGCTACGCACGCTCTTCCTCCATCCCAATCCATTCAAAGCCTTCCTCTTTACACCATTCCAGGAAGATCCCATTTTCTTTTAATCCTCCTTTATCACATACTCCCATCCTAGACGAGGATGACCTGCTTTCTGTTTAGCCCTAGACGGTTGGCTGAAAAGGACAATCTTCGGCAATCTGTCATCCTTCATCGGCAGAAAGTGCCCCAGCTATCTCAACCTTTCTTTTATTATAGGCCTAGAAAGCTGTTTTGAACCACATTTTTCGTACAACCTACTGTTTGAAATACGGTCAGTCAGCCGGGTACCCAGAACAACCGTGTAGGCTATTTCTCTGGAAACCATCTAGTAAAATCATCCAGTTTTCGAAGCGCCCATGCTTCAGACCAATATTTGACGACTGTCATCACTGTACCTTCCAATATTCTAATCTTCATTTGCAGAGTTAGGCTATCTTCCTATTCTTCCAAATTTTTTTTATGGCACTTGGTATTAACCAAGTGACATTAGCGATCTCAAATTCTGTCGGTCTGTCTTTCCGTCTGACTGTCTGTCCCGGTTTTGCTACTTTAGACACTTCCAGGTAAGCTAGGACGGTGAAATTTGGCAGGCGTATCAGGGACCTGACCAGATTAAATTAGAAATAGTTGTTTTCTCGGTTTGACCATCCGGGGGGGATTGAGGGGCCGGTTAATTCGGAAAAATAGAAAAATGAAGTATTTTTAACTTACGAACAGGTGATGGAATCTTAATGAAATTTGATGTTTGGAAGGATATCGTGTCTCAGAGCTCTTATTTTAAATCCCGGCCAGATCCGGTGACATTGGGGGGAGTTTGAGGGGGGAACCTAAAATCTTGGAAAACGCTTATAGTGGAGGGATCGGGATGAAACTTGGTGGTAAAAATAATCACGTCTTAGATACATGATTGACATAACCGGAATGGATTTGCTATTTTTGGGGGAGTTGGGGGGGGGGGGGTTAATTCTGAAAAATTAGAAAAAATGAGTCATTTTTAACTTACGAAGGAGTGTCAGATCTTAATGAAATTTGAAGTTTGGATAGATATTGTGTCTCAGAGTTCTTATTTTAAATCCCAACTTGATCTGGTGACATTGGGGGTAATTGAGGGGGGAACCTAAAATCTTGGAAAACGCTTAGAGTGGAGGGATCGGGATGAAACTTGGTGGGAAAAGTAAGCACAAGTCCTAGATACGTGATTGACATAACCGGAATGGATCCGCTCTCTTTGGGGGAGTTGGGTGGGGGGGGGAGGGTTAATTCTGAAAAAATAGGTATTTTTAACTTACGAAGGAGTGATCGGATCTTTTTGAAGAGTCCTCCACTCCCTTCAGATCCTGTGACATCAAAGGAAGTGGAATCTCACGAATGTGTGATCGGATCTTAATGAAACTTGATATATAGAAGAATCTTATGTCTCAGATGCTCCATTTTCAATTCGAATCGGATCCAGGGACATAGAGGGTTGGAGGCGGGGAACAGAAATCTTGGAGCCCAGATATCTTGGAAAACTCTTAGAATGGAGAGATCGGGATAAAACTTGATGGGAATAATAAGCACACGTTATAGATACGAGATTGAAATAATTGCTAAGGATCCGTTCTCTTTGGGGGAGCTGGGGGTTGTTAATTTGGAAAAATTAGAAAAATTGAGGCATTTTTAACTTAATAATGAGTGACCCTTATGAAATCTGATAATTAGAAGGAACTAATGTCTCAGAGCTCTTCTTTCAAATCCCGACCAGATCTGTTGACATTGGGGGAGTTGGAGGGGGAAACCAGAAATCTTGAAAAACACTTATAAATGTCGTAGATACGTAATTGACGTAACCGGACTGGATCTGCTCTCTTTGGGGGAGATAGGTAGTGAGGTTCAGTGCTTTGGCGAGTTTAGTGCTTCTGGACGCACTAGGACGATGAAAATTGGTAGGCGTGTCAGGGAGATGCTCAAATTAACTTGATAAAGTTGTTTTCCCGATTCGACCATCTGGGGGGCTGAAGGGAGAGGAAAAATTAAAAAAATGAGGTATTTTTAATATACGAGTGGGCGGTCGGATCTTAATGAGTTTTAATATTTAGAAGGAGCTCGTGACTCAGAGCTCTTATTTTAAATCCCGACCGGTATTAAGCCTTTGATTTTCCTTTTAAAGCAATCCATTGATTCTTAGAATTTTGCTAGAGCTCATACCATATCGGCTCTTGGCTCTCCTTGACCTCGTCACAAGTGCAATATGAGCTCTTAGCTCTTGTTTAATTGTGAAAAAAAATCTGAGCCTTGGCTATTCAACTTCTAACATTTTCACTGCTCCCACTGTCTTTACTAATAATACTACCAAGGTAAGTGAAGCTGTCCACCTGATCAATCTTTTCGTTACCCAACGTCACTTTTTCATCTTTACTTATTCCTTTCCTTAGTGACGTAGTCTTCTTGACATTAATTTTCAAACCTCATCCAGCAACCTTGAATTTGTAAAACCTCTAAAAGTCCATTCATTTTGCTCACACTTTCATCTAGGATGCTTAAATCATCAGCATAACCTAAGTCCCGGAGAGTTTTTCCTCCCCATTTGATTCTGTGGTCTCCCATTCGTTTCCTGGGCTCCTTAAGACAAAGTCCATCAAAATTATCCATATAAAGGTGGGATAGAGAACAGCCCTGGTTAACTCCTGGTTTAATACAAAATCAGCTGCTAACATCATATCCTACATTGACCGCTGCAGTATAATCTTCGCAAATAGCACTAATCACTTTAATGTATTTTTTTGGCATACCATACAAGGATAAAACCTTTCCTATAGCTCTTTTATCAACAGAATCGAACGCTTGCTCATAATCTATAAGATTGAGGACCAAAGGCGTTTGACAGCTAAGGCACTTCTCAATTGTGAACCGGAGAGTGAAAATTTGGTTGACACATCCTCTACCTTTTCTAAAACCGCACTGTTCTTCTCTTAAAAATTTGTCTGTAGGATCTCTCAGTCTAAAAAGTATCATATTGCTAAGAAATTTGCTACCTACAGAGACCAGACTAATGCCTCGATAATTACGACACTCACTCTTATCACCTTTCTTATACAGTGATTTAATTAAGGTTTTCATAAAATCGTTAGGTACTTCCCCTTTTTCAAAAATCATGAATGTCCAGTAACTCATTTCTAACCTTTGTTTTAGTGGCATTATTTTAGCCTCTTGAAAATAAATAGAAAAATAAATTTTAATTTTATATTTAGATTTCAGGCAATATATATATATATATATATATATATATATATATATATATATATATATATATATATATATATATATGTATATATATATATATATATATATATATATATATATATATATATATATATATATATTCACTTTTATATTCCAATTAATTAGCCAATAATACAATTAAAAATAAATAAATATATAATCAAAAACTCAAATATAGAATCAAAAATTCAACGTAAATTTAAATTAAAATTTAATTTTATATTACAATTTTTAGCCAATAAAAGGAACTTAAAACCTGATTGTTTTCTTTTTTTGTGAAATATTAAGCTGATAAAAAGAAGAATAAATTGTATCAGACCTTTTCTCATAAACAAGCTCTTTTTCTCCTTGCATAAAATAGGTATTGATTTATTAAATATAAAATAGAGATGTTAATCATAAATAAATTATTATTAATTATAAATTAATCATTTATAAAATAGATGTCGATTTATTGACATTCATTGCTGGTTTGACACGGAATTCTGGAGCATTAAAATCGTTCGACTTTATGACTGATTGTCGATACCTCTTTGTGTATTATAGGCACCGTCACAAAAATAAGGGAGAAAATGGTAGAATTACCAGCTGCTATCCCCTTTGCTGGCAATATGGCATTGTGGCAGATGCAGTTTGCTATAGTAGGATAGTGTTTGAAACTTAAACCCTTACTAAGAGAACCTGTTGTAACTTAGCCATTAATTTCCGCTCTTTTTCTCAGGTGCACAGGGTAATGATATAGAGGATAAGAAACCAATGCTTCCATTTGTCTTCGATTTTTTAAATTTGGCTAAGGCTGTTAATGATCTGTAAAGTTTGGTAGATAAACGTTTTTCTACAGGTAGCCTCGGCTCCGTTTTAAAAGCCGAATTTAGTAAGCATGATGAGGAAGCTGGCATTTCCTCTCCCCCCCCAGGTACAAAAAAACTCAAAAACCCATCAAAAATGTGAAATTGATGTTCAATCCCTCTTGATTTATGGGAATATTTCTGGTCTAAGCTATTATTATGAAAGTAAAAAGTAACATTAAACCCCAAAATGAGCAGAATTTATCTTTTATAGGAGTGGGACTGTCCCTTCGTCATCCCCGCCTCCGCCTAATGGTTGTAGAAGCTTTGGAGGATGCTCATTAGATCAGAATTGAGAGTTCTAGTCCTTTTTATGGGTCGGAAGTGATTGGAGGCCAACCTGCCGCGGGAGGGGGGTGAATACCTTGACTCCTTTAGATTAATCGCAACCCTGTTGGAGCTGGTACATAATATGTTCAATCGAAATGCAACAAAAGCTATAAAACCCTCATCTTTTCAAAAAAAATTATAGTTTGTAAATTTTTCTTTTATTCCTGCCTCCTCTTGTACTTCTAATTCGCAGATTCAACCATGGACCATCGCTGCCACAAGGTCCACAAGGATTGTCGGTCAACAAGGACCATCGTGGCACGAGAGAAAGTAAAAATAAAGTTGAGTTAGGTTCGTTTTCTGGTCTCGTTTGAAAAGCTAATTTAAAAATTTGAATTTTTTAAAGTCGGCAATTTGAGCTGTTTGAGCCTGAGTTTTTTTTTACTTGAATTTCAAATGAAAAGAAAATGAAGTTTTTGGGGTTTCTTAGTTGCAGCGATAAGTGTAGTCTAGTAAAGAGCGAATCATGGTCCATAGTAACTAGAAGATAGAAATGAGTTTTGAAAAAATATTGTCTAGTGAGAAAGAATTACCATTTAAAGCTGGTTCATTTTATTGTAAAAAAAAAAAAAAATTGAATTTTGAGAAAGAACCCAAAACCCCTCAAAAACGGCGTCGGATCAAGAATGCATTTGGAAAATAACTGTCTTGTGAGAAAGAATAACAGTTTAATGTAGGTTCAGCTTATTGCGAAACAGATTTTTGAGGATCTCTGAAAACAGCGTGGATCCCTCAAAAACAGCGTCGGATCGAAATAAAAGTCATACCACTGGAATCACCATGGGTGAAAACACTGCTCAGAATAATTACAGTCATCCACCTTGAACAACAAGGAAAATGACTTTTTTGCTCGTGAAGAACAGATGTCTCCTTTTTTCTTCCCTGTTGCTGGGGCTGTAAAACATAATAGTAAGCTTTTTAATGGCTCATTTGAATGCTAATTTTTATATTTATGTGCTTTTTGTAAATTCGACCTGATCAAAGCATAAAATGGTATGTGGCACCAATAATAGCAAGTTTTGGCACCATTTCTGGACTGGAAATGCCGGAAAGCGTGAAGGGGTACTATTATAATCCCTGTGGTCAAAAACCTGTAACCTAAAGTTAACAAACCCGCTCATTTGTACCCCCTTCCAACCCCCTTAATAAGTTTTATAAATTGTCTGTTGATTAGCAGAACCAGTAGGCTATTGAAACATCATAGAGATTTTAATGCCTCAGTTCACAGCTTTTGATCTTCCTTTTTGCTGATTCATCTTGATTACCCCATCGTAGTGTGATATGGCACCAAAAATGACAATTCTTGATGCCACTGTTGGAGTTATAAGCCTAGCGAAATGGTGTTTTTTTTTGTTCTTTTTATTTCTCCAGCAATAGTTGGGCGTTGAAAAATCATAGATAGCTTTCTTGGAGCTTATTTGAAAGCTGACGCTTACATGTTTATGCTGAACAAAAATGCGACTTTGGAGATTGCTACTGCAATCTTCATGGCTAAAAATCCTTAACTGGGCGCTTAAAACCACCCCCAGAATGCCACCCCCGTCCTAGTCCCCTTAGTAAGTAAATATAAAAAACGAGTCTTGGAAATTTTTTTTTAGTGGAAACACTGTTTTCACTCTAGCTCAAAACTTATTCAGGAACAATGATAAATAATGAAAGATAATGATAAACACTATTTATGTTTGTCCTCGCAGTAAAAGGTATAATTAAATACAAAATGTGTTGAAACACGCTTTTGGAAATTTCAAAAATGAGCTTGGAACATTTTGTTGTTTTTTTTTCTTCAGCGGTAGTTGGGCACTGGGACATCGTATGAGCGTTGAAATGTGTAATCATGCGCAGTTTTCACAATGATAGTTTCCCCCCTGCCGTTAAGGATTACATGGATTGGTCTCTGGTTTTGACTTCACACATATCGATATGTATCGATATTTTTTTTTATTCCATACATGTTTTGGTGAACGATTAATTTAAATGAAAATAAGTTTTCTAACGGAACTTCAGAGCGAATTTGAAACTTAAAACGAACATAAATTATTGGGTCACAATTTTTATGACAAGTCTTTGAAAAACTTTGAATAAACCGGCTCGTGGTATTACCCTATATTTTTAGAATTCTGAAAAAGAAGCTAGTATTTTACTGAAAACGCAAAACCGACGCAATAAAAGGATTGGGAGCCAAAAATTCTTAAGTAGTATACAGAAAATAGAAGACTCGTTTATAAGGGTATTAATGGTCTTTCACGATGATTTGTACTAAATAAGCCCTAATCGGTGTCCAATATTTTTAATTACGAGGCATGGCAGCAGTATCACGTCTAATTATTCAGTCTTTGCTCAGAGCAGGCACATACCCAAGAATTTTTTTCTGGGGGCTTGTTCGATAAGAAGTCTGCAGAAATCCAAGGAAATTTAGAACTTTGAGGAGGGCTTAGTAGACCCTAAGCCCCATCCCGGGCTCAGAAGCTATATTGTTTTACGTTAACATTTTAGGAATATGAAGCTTGTTGTAAAGTGTTGATATCTGATTTAATCTTCTTCTCATGTTTTTAATTGCTCATTAGCTCTCTTTTTTTCAGATGTACACTTGTTTTATTCAATCCTCGGAAGAACAAACAGTCTCATATCATCAATGGATGTAGGAAAACTATCACAGCTGTAGCTTTCTCACCCGATGGTAAATTCCTGGCAACTGGGGAATGTGGCCATCAGCCTGCTTTGAGGATATGGGATGTGGCAGAAAAGATCCAAGTGGCAGAATTTTTAGGCCACAAATATGGTGTCAATTGTGTGGTATGTTTTGATATACCTAGGTATTGACAAAAATACTTATTTTTAGCCTGTGTCGGCTGTAGGATATGTTTTGGCTTATATACTATAAATACAAATCAACATGGTCAGGTCATAGGATGGGAAAAACATTTCTCCCATGAGATTAATCTTAAGGACCCCTTCTTCTGACAGGGGGTGGGACAAGGTTTTATTTAATATGGTATGCAAAAGGTATGGAAAAAGTTCCAAAGCTGCCAGTACGAAAATATAACAGTTCAAAATAGGGAGGAAACCTATTAGTTGACAGTGAAACAACTAAAAAAAATTTTAACTGGATATTTCGAACACATATACAGTGTCCATCATATCTTCGCTGCCAGTAGCAGAATTTAAAAAATTTCAAAATCTACCAACAAATTTCACTAGGTCATGAAAATTGCCAAGTAGCACTGCTACTATGCTACCGCACTTTTTCCACAGTGGGTATACGGTAATTGGCCAAAAAAAAGGTATTTTTCAAACCTAAAGGGGAACGGATGTTTTGTTATTGCCGACGTAATAATGAAGCTATCAAAATGGTATTTTTTCTAAACGCGGGGGGGGGGGGTAATTTTTTTTGTGATATGACCCCCTCCCATTCCAACCCTTCTCCGAATGGAGGTGGCTTAAGTTGGAAAATGAGTTAGAAAGCTATTTTCGAAGATAAAAACCATCTCTTTTTTCCCAACATCTAACGAACAGTTATCTTATTTTTTTTAAATTTAGCTTCATTTTCTTATTTAGACCTTATTTTTATTTATGTTCATAATTATTCAGTTCTTATTGTTATATTTATTTGTTTAGCTTTTATTTTCTAATTTTATTTTATTTTTTTCAATGTTGAATCGCGTTCTCGCATAGATTATTTTTCTTTTGCGCCTATTCTGCCAACGCCCTTGTAATTGTTCCTTCTTGTATTTCTTCTTTTCTATTTTTTTCTTGTTTTTTACCTTAGCATCCAGTTTCATCGATGTACTTTATTACTAATAATCTTTTTTTTAATTAATTGAAGAATTAATTGTTTGGGGGTGTGGATTTTTGCTTACTTTGTGTTTTCTAATATTTTAAGGCAAAAAGTTCTGCGATTTTAGCCGTGAGTCGCTTTTCGATTTGCTATTATTATAAACGAGGGTAGTTGTAGGATATACTAAAATCTCAGTTCAAAACTGGATGTCAAGCTTACTCCGAAGATGATCATCAGTTTTTCTTTCTTTTGTAGCACTGGGTGTTGTAAAGTGTGGTTTTGACTCGGAGTCGAATATGGCTACCCGTTGAAAAAAAAAAAAAAATCAAAGCCTATCATGTAAGTGAATATTGGACTGTACCACGCGTGACTGAACTTTTCACATATGCGGCGCTCCTAGATATACGAATGGCGGAATGTGACCCCTTACTTATATACGATTCCGAAATACCAATATAAAATAAAGTGTGAACTTAGTTGGATTTTTTTTGGTAGACTTCAGAGAAATTCATTTTCCATTAGGCATACCAGCAAGGCCAGGCGGTACGGGGTTTGACCCTCCCTGTCCCGAAATTTTGTCCGACTCGTAAAAATGTATAAGAGTGCATATAAACAAATGCTTGATGCATCTTTTACATTCTTTTACATTCTTCCCCCCCCAACAAAATCCTGGACACGGCAGTGGGTCTTTTTGTGAGCCAGGCTTCACAAAAAGACCACTTTTGCGTGATAAAGTTGACCGTTCTCCGTCAGAAATCTGCCTTAGAATAGGTTCTCCTTGGTTTATTATTGTGCTATAAACCATGAAAAAACACTTTCATTGAATACGGAAGCTTGGAAGTTGATAAATCCGCAAAGTCAGGTAGAACGGATATTTTGACGATATTCAATGAGATACCAATGATAGTATCGTTTTTTGTTTATTTAAATTTTCTCTTGGTAATTTTCCAACCTTTTCAGCCATGAAATTGGATTCTAATCTGAGTTTTACATCAGCGCACCTGCACTAATGCATTTGAAAGGGAACTTATCTACTTAACATAAAACTAGCCGCAGCGAGTAAAATTATACATAAAGTGCACTTTTGTTTTGCAGTTTGTCTTAACGAGCAGTATTCTTTAAAAAAAAAATACTATTTTAATTTGGCTATTCGTGTTTTTGTTGTACTACACGTGTGAACGAGTTTAAGCCACTAACAGACACGTGCTGTATTTATTTCCAGTGGGGGGACAACAGTAAAAAAATTGAACAATGCCACGAAACTAGAAAATTTAGGATTTTGTTCAGGGGGATAGGCCCCAATGCTCCCCCCTGCATGTGTGCCGGGTCACTAGTAATTGACGTACTTATCTTTTCTTTTTGGGAAATAAGAGTTTTATTAGTATGATAAGGTTTATTTAGAAGTATTCGATACCAATCTTGAGGTACGATTCCTCATAGAAGATACAGAATATCCAGTATCCCCCCTGCACTTGTGCCTGGTCACTGGTAATTGACGTACTTATTCTTTATATTTTTTTTAGTATGAGTTTTTTTTTATAGTTTTTTTAGTATGTTAAGGTTTATTTCGAAATATTTGATACCAGTCTCGAGATATAATTCCTCGTCGAAGATGCAGAGTATCCGGTATCCCCCCTGCGCGTGTGCCTGGTCACTATTAATTGACGTACTTACTCTTTATAATTTTTTTTCGAAATAAGAGTTCTTTTTTTAGAATGTTAAGGTTTATTTAGAAATATTTGATACCAGTCTTGAGATATAATTCCTCGTCGAAGATGCAGAGTATCTGGTATCCCCCCTGCGCGTGTGCCTGGTCACTATTGATTGGCGTAGTTATTCTTTATAATTTTTTTTTCGAAATAAGAGTTTTTTTTTAGTATTTTAAGGTTTATTTAAACCTTTTGATATTTAAGACATGCAATGCAAAGACTGTAAGATAATTGTTTGCCAATGAGTTTCATTTTTTGAGCATGACTAATTATGTTGTTATATACATCTATTCATGGATGGTTGAAAATGTTTTACAACGCCCATAAAAAAGGAAGAAGGAAAAATTGCACGGTTAATACTGTAAGAAAATAATATTTTTTAAATTTTAATAACACCAAGCTGTTTCTAAAGATTCATATGATTTCTATCAATTTTAATTTTTTTTTAGTTCCCCCCCCCCAATAAATCCAGCCTCGCAATATAAATTTCTGCTCTCGTGAAGAAAATGGCCAGTTTTGAATCTCTGAGGGGTAGTATTCACCTTTATGTCCCTGAAAGAGCGTTTACAGCTAACTGAAAGATCAGGTTAGGTTTTTATCTATGACCTTGCTTTGTCGTCGTGTTGGGTGACAACATGTTGAGTTGTGCCAAAATCTGTGAGTTAAAACAAGTTGTGTTGAATCCAATTACATTTTTACAATTTCATGGAAGGGTGGTTTTGTCTATGAGTTTTTTAGGCTAGCCTAATATTGTATTTTGGCAAAAAAAAGAAAGAAAAATAGTTGGTAATAATCGATCTTTATCAAAACTAGACAAGAAGTCAGAACCTGGCACCATACCAGGTTCCGGCCTACTATGAAATTTTCTAAAGCACATTCTATTGATCATGGTCTTATTGCGCCAGTTACATTGAAAATTGTATTAAGTGTTAATTCACTTCGATTAATTTATTGAATTCAAATGTTTGATTTCATTAATTTATTAAATTTTTAATTTAATATTGAATTTACTAAATGTTTCGTTAGGTTTTATTAATATTTTAGAGATTTTATATTTGACCTGGTAGTAGCCTAACCCTGATTATTCATGATCAAGCACATCAGCAAACATCAGAAAATTCAGCCATTTATAATTCAGCCATGTAAATTTATAGCAAGGAATTGTAAGTCGTTTCCAGGAAATTTCCAGGGTCTGGGCCAATAATAAGTACGTAGGCTTATGCAGGATTTTTTTTTCACGGGGATCCAATAATAAGTATATTTTTCGAAGGTAAGAAGGGGAATAGTAAAAAACTTAATTTATAATTTGAATAAAAAGTTCCTGGAAACTTAAAAAAATGGTTTCTGGGGCTCGGGCTCCAAGCCCCCTCCTTGTACTTTCTCGGGCTAGAGGCCCTTTGGCTCCTCTCTTCTGGTTTTGGAATGGCAGTTTATTCACTAATTTAAATTCACAGCCAGCTTAAGCTTGTGACCCTAAGGGTTAAGACCTTTGTCTTGAATTAGTCTTCCGGAAAAATTTAGAATATAAACCTATGCTTCGGATCTTTACTAACAGTCAAGGGTTGCCAGTCATCACTAGGCTATTGACACCTCTGTCTATTGGTAAAGGTAGTGATTTATATCTTTGGGTCTCGCGGTAAAGTGATTTCAATAGCTAAAAGGTTAATGTCACTCAGTTTTCTCGAATACAAAGTGGATGATTTTGCCGTGTGAATGAACATCGTTGAACCAAAATTTGCGTGACAGAATCGTTAGCAAGAGCTCAACAGACTGAACCCAGGGCAAAAGAAGTGTCCCGCCCCACCCAAGATCTGCCACTGACCAAATGATAATTTTCCATTCAAGATTCTCCTCAAAGAGCTGAAAAAGCTGAAAGAGAATCAGATCCATAGAGTTTAACGTTAATAGTGAAGTTTCTGATTCAACGTTTACGTTTTTCCTCTGAAACTGGTTCTGAAAGTAGCCCTGAGTGGTTAGTCTGAAAACAATGTTAAATTATCTGCTGGGAATTTTTATATTTATTCAATGTCCAAAGGGATAGTTCAGGATAGTGTTGGGCGAATTGAATATCGATGTATCGCATCAAATATCGAAACATAAATGTCGATATCGAAAATGATATTATTTCGGGCTTTTTTTGTATCTACCGGTGAACATCCAACAGAAAAGATACAACAGAGAAAATTATTTCGTAAACGTTCGAGAAGAAGACTAACGTATTCAATCCACTGAACCATCTATGCTGATACACAGCATGCACAGCTGTATCTAGAAGTGGGCATAGCCTGTTTGCCAACTAAGTTTAATGAGGACTCTCAAATGTTACTGAGAACCTCCGAAAGGCTTGGTTAGATAAAATACCTTCTCGGCTTATAGTCCATATTCAGACCACACTCGTTATGATTTCCACATACTTCAGTTTGCGTTTGAAGAAATTATATATTACCCCTGACGATCTTCTCCAAGCTAATAGTAAAATAGAAAGAGACATGGATTTGACCTTTCTGGAATCTGTACCAACAGATGTAAGTGCCATGACAGACCCTGCGATTCAGCCGCTCTAGAATCGAGCCAGTTTGTGGGGATTACATGACGAAGTTTCAGAAGTCAATGCAAGCCAAGCTTCGTCAGCAGTTGCATCTGTCACGGCTTTCCAGACTTTTAGTAGGGAGTCTTTAGTTTCAAGAAAAACTGATCCACTCAAGTCACGGAAGTCTTGTAATATGGGTCTCAGAGATACCTATGTAAATTGATCAGTTCATTGATCAATAAAAAGCCTGATCAATTAATCATATAGTTCCTGGCAACTGGCAACAAACTGTAAGTAAGGAGCAGGTCGGCCAAATAACAACCGAAACTCTAAATCATAGAATTTTTTATAACAATAGGTACATCAAGTGAATTGGCTTTTACACCGACTCCAGATATATAATATTCATCAAGTCTCGTTTACACATCAGAAACTATGGAAGTTCGAGAAAATTTATATAACTTTTGACAAAGGGCGATAATTTCTCTAAAAAGCCACAGAATCTTAATAAAAATCGCACCATGAGATGCGGCGGCATATCAGAGAATCTTACTGTAAGGATTTCTAACTTCCATTGAAAAAAAAAATGTGAAGTTTCATAATTTTTGCCAGAAAAAAGATCACGTATATGTGTTTTTTTTTGTGAGGGTGATTGTATCGAACCAATGGCCATATAAGATCGGGAGAGGGCTTGCTCAAACGGAAATCGCAGTTATCGTTCCCTATTTTTTGACCAAAACGATTTGGGGCAGCTAAATCCCCCTCACATACCCCTTTTTTCCCAAAGTCATCCGATCAAAATCTTGAGACGGCCATATTGATCAGCATAGTTGAAAAGTCAAGTAATTATGCCTTTGAGGATTACATTGGCCCTGCCATTCCCGGGGGAAAAGGTTGTAAGTTATGAAATATGTCTAGTGTCTACATTTAGTATTTGTTTTTGGGAGATAAACACACATTTTTTGGGAAGGTAAATTTTCTATGGGGGGAATTTTCGGCAGTGGTGATTTTTCAAGAGGAGATTTATCCATGAGAAGGGAAGTTTCCGGGATGAACTTCCAAGGGAAAATCATACACGGGGGAATTTACCAGAATTCTTATGCTAAATTCTTTTTATTTGACTTACTTTCTCTTTGCCAATTTAATTTTACATGTGGAGATACGTAGGGAAATTGCCCATCGAAAATTTTCAAAGGAGTTGAAAGTGTCTGGGGTATTTTTGTGTTTGGGAGAGGGGTATTTTTTACGGGAGAGATTCTCTATCGAATTTTTTGCAGGAGAAACTTTGCATTGAGACATTGAGAGAGGGGGATTTCCGGGAAATATTTTCACGGAGGATTTCTGGCATGATATGAAAAACAATTATATGAAAACTTTTTTTTCAACTACAGGTTAGGAGCAATATTCAAAGTTAAAACTAACCAAAATTGTCTCGTGTATGAGGAGTGGGTCCCTCTCCTCAATACCTGGTTTATTCGCTAATTCTATCTCTCCATCCCAATTATTTAAGAATCAAAATGGAGCCGTTTAATTAGAGTAAAGAGATTTTTTAAATGCAAGAACAAATTTTGGTGTTTAGAGCGAGGTATTGAGAAGAGGTTATCCCACCCATGCACGGAATAATTTCTGTTCTTTTGAGTTTTAATGTTGCTCCGTACTTTCAGTGAAAAAAAAATATCATTTAATCGCTTAATGGCAGAACCAACTCTCAGGAGAAACTATTAACTTGCGACTAATTTTGAATGGCCAAAAATAGCCAGTATCTTATTTTCCTTCCTGAGTCTGAGTAATTCTAAGTCAGGGTTTTTGTAATATTCATTCATGTGATGGAAGTTTTTTTTTTGAATTTTATTCAAAATTTGGAAAGCATTGCACAAAATACTCTTTAAGTACATTTTTTGCTATTGAATTTTGGCAAAACCTAAAGTTAATAAGAGCAAAAAAAAGGATCAGAAATATCGAAAACGATATATAAATTATCGAATATCGAAAATAAAAATATCGATATATCGTTTATTCGAATTATTGCCCAACTCCAGTTCAGGATAAGATTTAATTTAAAAAAATCACTGGCAGCAGTGCCGCATTTACGTAAAAAGCATGTTAAAGGCCAAGAAATATCACCCATGCACACAGTTGATAGTGTTGGTAACGCTAGAGTTGGTAACCCATATGGGAACCGGCTTATTTGTGTACACTAATGCATAAAGTATAAAACAAATATTAAGCGGGACTGGCTTAGATTTTGACCATTAGATCTCGAGATCCTGAGTTCGAGTCCGGTGTTATACTTGTTTTGATGACGCTTTTTTAGATAAAAGTAGAAAAAATCGATATTGGACCTTTTTTCGCATTCATATGAATAAGGAATTCGATTAATAGGGAGGGATAATTTTTCTCCACATAATTGTGTATCTCTAAGGTTACAGTTTTGGTAAATATTCCCAATCACGTCTCATGGCCAGTAAATGAAGCCAGGAACTCACAGATATAGTTTTGTTAGGAAGGGGGAAAACGATACCAAATTTTGTTGGGGGCGGGGGGAAACTTCTTTATCCGATGGTCACTAAGGGTGTACCATACGTATTTTCTTCTTTATATTTATATATATATATATATATATATATATATATATATATATATATATATATATATATAATATATACATATATATATATATATATATATATATATATATATATATATATATATATATATATATATATATATATATATATATATATATATATATATATATATATATATATATATATATATATATATATATATATATATATATATATATATATATATATATATATATATATATATATATATATATATATATATATATATATATATATATATATATATATATATATATATATATATATATATATATATATATATATATATATATATATATATATATATATATATATATATATATATATCTATATAGTTATATATATATATATATATATATATATATATATATATATAATATATATATATATATATATATATATATATATATATATATATATATATATATATATATATATATATATATATATATATATATATATATATATATATATATATATATATATATATATATATATATATATATATATATATATATATATATATATATATATATATATATATATATATATTTATATATATATATATATATATAATATTATATATATATATATTTATATATATATATATATATATATATATATATATATATATATATATATATATATATATATATATATATATATATATATATATATATATATATATATATATATATATATATATATATATATATATATATATATATATATATATATATATATATATATATATATATATATATATATATATATATATATATATATATATATACCGTCCAGCAGGCTTAATAACGTTCACTTAAAGCATATACCATTTTTGTATGTATATTTATTTCGTTAGAAGTACCAAGGACTTCAAAATATTAATATTTTTTGCCGCCTGGACCCATGTTTTGTTCTATTTAAATTGGAAAACTTTTTCAAATTTGAATTCCCTAGATTTTTTTTTTTGTTTCTTCAAGACCATGAAATTTTTAGAACAGTACCACATTTTCGTCAATGTGGCCCGACTGAACTGAAAATTCATGAGCAGATCCAATACGTTCAATTTGATATCGGTTTTTTGTGGTTAAAAACTCAAATCTTTACAATTTTTTGATTTCCAAAAACAATTACGCCTCCAAAGAAGCCATACCTTGTTAAGATGATAAGCTCTGTATGCTTTAGCATATTTTTGGATAATTTTTACCCACGTTTCTTTTTATTTGTCTGGCACTGATTACTACCAGAAAACTTCATATCTTCAGTTGGAGTTCTTTGTCATTAAAGTTTTAATTCATTATTTTTCCTTATTTTTTAAGAGTTATATGTAATGGCCTATCCAGGATCATGTTCTAGGTGGGGGGTGGGGAGGTTACAAAAAACATTAAAAAACGTATCACTTTCTTTATATGCATTTTTGTTACGTCTTTACGGGTCGGAAAAAAATTTGGGGAGAAGGGTTCACACCTGGTACCCCCCCCCCTCTCTGGATACGACCTTGTATATACGGTGGTACAATTTTCCACTTGACCAATTCAAGCAATTATTTTTCATTTCAACTGTCTTTGGCACAGCAGAAAATGCATACACATATTGATAAAAATTGTCAAGCTTTACGAATTATTCGTTGTTTTTTTGTTCCTCGTTGTTCTTTGAACAACGTTGTTCGTTGTTCTTCTTTGCTTTTAACGTCACTCTTGAGCTGCAAAAGTGGATAATTCAAATGACGATAACTTGGTTTGTAAGTTCATATTAGTAGTAACTATTTCCTAAGTATCTTTTCGCTCATACTGTATCTGTATATCTCCGAACCTTTTATCTGATTAAAGAAAAAACAAGTTTTTTTCAACTGAAAGTAAGAAGCAACATTAAAACTTAAAAGGAACATCAATTATTACGTACTTGAGGCGGGTGGCTCCCTCGCCAACATCTCGCGTTTCACGCCAAAGTTTTTAAGTCTTTTTAAAAAGGCTTCTTATTGTTCTAATTGAACGAAGCTTGTGTATCAGGAGTCGGTCTTAAAGAATTAGGACAAAATTCAAACTTTTGCGCAAAGAGTGAGGTGTCGAGGATGAGCCCCTTCATATGCTTAATCACTCCTGTTCTTTTTAATTTTTAATATTGCTTCTTACTTTCAGTTGATTTTTTTTATTTATTTACTTTCTGATCGTCTTTTAATTAATGCCAGGAAATCTGGCAGTTCATTGTTTGGGTGACCTGAGAGCAGAAATGGAATAGGGCTAATTGGTAATATATATACTCATATTGGTAATATTTCATAGTGGTATTTATTACATATTAGTAATATATACTCAGTCATTAGCATAGTTGTACGAAAAGCTGTGCGAGAGTAAAAAAGGAGAAAGAGTGGAATGAGGGATCCAGATAAATCTTAATGGGCCCGGGGCCCCCTGGATGTGGATCAAGGGCTATAATCAGAGTCAAGCTGAGATGGCTAGGTCATGTTCTGCGGATGAAAGATGATATATTGTCGAAGATGTTTCTTTTCGGCCAAACGAAAAGCAGATCGTCCCCTCTAAAGGGGTAGGAGGAGGTCGTAAGGAAGAGTTGAATGGAAATTGGAACTGCTTGGGAGGGTGTAAGTGGGAGTTTCGGACAGATTATGATGAAGAAAGAGCGTTTGTGGCTGTTTTGGACTCGGGCGGTTTGACCCTTCAGTGAGCTGTTAGTAGTAGGAGTAGTGATAACATTACTCATTGATTTTAACTCAAGGTCATCAAATCTGCAATCAAACCAACTTAGATGCTATCGTCGTCTACAGAAACGGAATAAGTTTACGAGAAACTGACCAGAAGTCGTTTTCATTTTACGATAATTATATTTTAATGTACACAGTTCGCTTAACACTTGGTTGTTCCACCAGTTTTTTTTTACGTTAAGTTCAAGTTCACTATCCTTCATCTTGAGAGGTCTGTGTCGGCACTATCTTTGTTACATCCTTTTTTTTTACTGTATGTGTATATACATGGTACGAATTTTAATCACCCACAAATTGCGAGGCAGAACCCTGATTTGGTATTCTATGCCATTTCTCACCAATTATATATACGTGTTGGAACGTCAAGGCCTAATAGTATAAAGCTACGTCAGTATGGCTATTATAAGCGGCGAACAATTACTTATATACAAACTCAACCTTTTTTGGCTGTGTAAATGTCAATATTTGACAGCGTAGACTAATGAAAATAAGTTGCTAGTCTTAATGATCAGGTGAATCTATCTTATGACAAGTCACATCCTGGAGTTTTACTGTATGTGACGACCTAGAGACTCAGCAGCCCTCTGCCGCGGCCGTTCTTCGAAATTTCTTCCCTCCTTGCCTGAAAATACATCTTGAAATCATGTTTATGGTAAATCCATGTGTTGAGACTACACCACTTCAATTTATTTCAAACTTGATTTGTTATATGTTACAAACACTAGATCTGCCTGATGTCGAGCAACTTCCGTTATTTTTATTTTTTATTATATATATATTTATATATATTATATTTTATATTATATTATATTTTATCGTTACTATTATATTTATTTTTATTGACTTCTATTTATTGATTAAAACTCTCATTTGTCTTTGAATTCTGTTTTCCCAATTCTTTGATCAAATAAAAGGTAAACCGATTCGTAGACATATCCAACCCCTTAACTAAGAAGACGACTGTTCTCTAACAACTTATTCTTACTTGCACGTCCCTCTCGGTAGCAGACATGCAACCGAGTGTTTCGTAACCTTAATTATATTGGAAGTAAATAATAGGTACACCAACAAGCAAACGATGACATCCCCTCATTTCTAAGATGACTAATTTTACTTACATTTCCCGTCCTTATTTAAAATTCGAATAATTTTTTTTCTAAATTGCACCACAACACTAAAGTTGTCAATCCTCTGAAATTTTTTAAAACGGTGTATTGTTTGAACAAGTGTTCGTACGAATAACATATTTCATATACTTTAATCTATTGTGTTGATTAGTCTTGATTAGTATAAACTCTTGGTTCATAGGTTGATTTATTTTTCGCGGACCAACTTCCCTAATAATACAGCGTAGAAAGGAGCGAAGAGAAAGCCCAAATTTCTTTGGCGAGGGGGCCTGGTAACCTTGATACATCTTAGGCTCTTTCTGATTTTAGTCAAACTTCAATTTGAAACTAGTACTTGCCTGCCTGCTAGAACGAAGCTTTCCAGTCGGAAGCAGAAACATGGCTCGATGGAACAAAAGCTTGGCCGCATAAATTCAGGAAGTCCTTTCCAGCATAGACCGTAAAATTCCACTTCCACTCTTACACTCTCGGTTCTCGCTCAATTACTAGCCGAAACTGTCCTTTTTGGAATAGGCAAGAATCGTACGCAACTTTCCAAAATTTAGGGTCATATTCATCAATCCATACTGAGGTTCACACTTTCATTAAAAACCCCGGAGATTAGACCCTTTTCAATTACTAGTCATAAGCTGAAATCAGCGGGCTTGAAAAAAAAAGGTTAAAACTTAAAGTGCTGCTCCTGTAACATAAATAGAAAAGTTGGAAATTCAAATAAAACGATACCCTCATATGCAGTTATGCAGTTTTTGAGTAATAGCGGGCGTCAAATATAAAAAAGGAACGAGTGGAAAATCAGCCAAAAACAACCGGAAACGGAGGGCACCAAACAGTTTGAAAAAGATGTAGCTTTCCTTTGAATTTTATACTTGTCTTTGGGAATCAACTAATTGTTAATGTTGCAATTTTGACGGACGAAAAGCGTTGTTTTAACTATTTTGCTTATTGTTTTTCGCGATTCGACGCGGCGCACCGATGAAATTACGAAACTTTCCAAAAATTCATAATTTTGAAACATCCAAAAAACCCTTAGAAAATCGTGGTTTTCAGGTATGGATTGACTTTGGATGGGTCTAGGGGAAAAGCTTTTATTTTAATGTCCTTGGTCCTCTAAACAAAATTAAAGGCCAAGATGTAATCTTATCTTTAGCTGTGTTAGATTAAGATGATATTCGATCCGCCCCAAGAATATTAGTCAAATTGCAGGCTCTATAAGAAGAGCTTATTACACGATCTTATTGAGAGCTTATCTTGCATTTAAGAAGCCCTTGAGATGCCTTATCAATGCTTGGTTTCTCTTATTCGATTTCGTTACCGTTTCCCGGCGGTTATGTCACTGCTGATATGGATGTGTACCCAATCTCCTACTTCCAAGGCTACTTCAGGATCTGCCTATTATGTCTCCAGACTTGTCTTTGATCTCGGCCTTTGTTCAGCAGGTACAGACAATATTATCATTGTTCATAATCCTTGGCTAAGAGCTATCAAATGAGAGGTTTTTACAAAAATCAGTTGTCTTAAAGCCTTGGTTCTAGAGACTGGGATGCAACTATTGCTGAAAAAATAGCATTGCTACACGGATTTTTTTTACATTGAAATTTAGATTTTTTATTGAAATTAAACGTTCAGTATCGTCGGAATTTCTATATTAAACTATAGAAATATACTAGTAAGAGATGATGCCGCAATGGGTTAAACTTTAATGCATCCCTTTTAAAGTTGATGTAAGTTTTAGAATTGGAAAGTGTGCACCAAGAATATGTCTAAAGGTTAGAAGGGATGATGCAGCACAACAAGCAGCCCAGGATGATTGTACCCAGAAGATGGCACTCGAGATAGATTGCACCCTTGGACGATCTTAAGGACAGATCTTCATCGGGGGCTATCCAACTCTTTAAATTATCATTCGCGATATCAATTGATGGATGCAATCTTTTATGGTTGCAATCATACTGGTTGCGAGACTGGACCTTAGTAGGCTAAGTGTAAGAGTGAATTTGTGTTTCATTGTGAATGTAAGATAGGGTGCGAGTTAGCGCCTGGATCATTCTCAAATTGAGCTCAGTCGAAAGATTGTTACCATGTCAATGTCAATATAATTGGGGTATGAGGAAGATTTTTGCCCAAGTCTCTCATGGGTACGACCTTTCATACCTATTACAATAAATTACGCCTGGGCTGTGGAGTCGCATTTTAACGAAATAACAGTGTCATTTACTGCCGACGTCTTATATTGCTTAATTGCTGTCTCTTTTCAACAATTGTCATTGGTTGTGAACAATCGTATACCATATGAAGTATTTCAATCATAATCGACATGATAATGTCTCCGCTTATATTTGGCTAGTTATCTAATTGAAGAGATCTTACTTGTAAGCGACAACGATCCAATGAGTGATGTAAAGCGAAAAAGTTCATTGAATAGTTATATCCTCATTTCTTTATGGAAATTATTTTAAAATACATAGCTGAACAGCCCATTTCTGTAAGGATCAAACAGTCCGTGATAACGAACTGTTTTAAGGAGCGACCTGCTCAATAGTAACTGAAATTCTAAAAAACGAAATTTTACTACCAATAGTTAAATCAAAAGAGTAATGCTTATTTTAAATATTTAAGTTTCATCAAGTTTTGTCTTGTCCATCATAGATTACGAGCCTGAGAAAATGTGTTTTATTTTAGAAAATAGGGAGAAACACCCTCTAAAATTTATATAATCTTACCAAAAATCGCACCATCAGATTCAGCGTATCAGAGAACCCTACTGTAGAAGTTTCAAGCTCCTATCTACAAAAATATGGAATTTTGTATTTTTTGTCAGAAGACAGATCACAGATGCATGTTTGTCTGTTTGTTTTTGTTTTTTTTCAGGGGTGTTCGTATTGACTCAGTGGTCCTAGAATGTCGCAAGAGGGCTCATTCTAACGGAAATTAAAACTTCCAATGCTCTTTTTAAGTGACCAAAAAAATGGAGGGCACCTAGGCCCCCTTCCACGCACATTTCCCCCCAAAGTCACCGGATCACAATTTAGATAGCCATTCTGTTCAGCTTAGTCAGAAACCTAATAAATGTGTCTTTGGGGAAGCCTTAATCCCCCACAGTCCCTGGGGGAGGGGTTGGAAGTTACAAACTCTGACCATTGTTTACAAGTAGTAATAGGTTATTATGAAGTGTACATACGTTTTCAGGGGACTCTTTCGCGTTGGGGTGAGGGTGGATCGGGGGGAGGGGGTTACGTGGGAGGATCTTTCCATGGAGGTATTTATCATGAGGGAAGAGAATTTCCTCGAAGAGGGCGCAGAATTTTCTAGCATTATTTGAAAAAAAAAACAATAAGAAAATACATATTTTTTTCACTGGAAGTAATGAGCAGAATTAAAACTTAAAACGAACATAAAATATTACGTATATAAGGGGGTTCGTCTCCTCCACAATACCTTGCACTTTACGCTAAAGTGTTTTAGGCATTTCAACTCTTTATTCTACGGTCTTTGTGATTCAGGGGTAATTCTTAAAGATTTGGGACAAAATTTAAGTTTTAGTGTAAAGAGCGAGGTATTGACGAGGGGGCGAACCCCCTCATATACGTAATAAAAATACACAAATATAGAAGTTCGTTACGTAAGTTAATTCGTAATGTACGTATGTTTATTACTAACAAAAACGTTCGTAAAAAAAAACCAAGTTGCATTTTTAAGTAACCAAAAATTGGAAGGCAACCAAGCCTCCCCCCCTATCTTTTTTTTCAAAATTGTCCGATCAAAACTATGAGAAAGCCATTTGGCCAACAAAATTAATATGCAAATTTTGTTTTAATTATTCATGTGCGGTGAGCCAAAATTAAAACATGTATTAATTCAAAAATGTTCAGAAATAAAATAAAAAAACAAACAGAAATTATTCCGTGTATGAAAGAGGTTTTCCCCTCCTCAACGCCTCGCTCTTTAAGCTTAATTTTTTTATTGTTTGAAAAGTAGAGTTGTGGCAAAGAGTCAAACTTTAGCGTAAAGAGCGGGGCGTTGAGGAGGGGACAACCCCTTTCATATACGGAAGAATTTCTGTTTGTTTTAAGTTTTAATGTTGCTCCTTACTTACAGTTAAAAAAACGTTGTTTTTTATTTAATTTAATCTCAAGAAAGGTGCGTTGGATGCACTCATCTTAAAAATTATGCAAAGTAGGGGTTCAGTTGCCTTCTTCCTACTCTACCAAAAATGTTGTTGCATATGTTGCAACTAAAAATGTTGTTACTTATGTAGGCCGTTCCTAGTCGAGTGGATTGGTGCGCGGGATTCAGGATCTTTTGTCCGAGAGGGCGAGGGTTCGAATCCCAATGTACCCAATTATTTGGCTTCGGACGGGGGTCAGTGGCATGACTCTGTAAGCTCAGCCAGAGTCGACCCAGCTTTGGACGGGTACCTGGAGTTATCTGGGGAAGGTAAATAGGAAGGGTGTACAAAATCACAGGATGGTTGGCCCCCAACTCCCCATTGCACTTCTCGGCTTAAGGGCCATGAAATGGAGATCAGCACCGCCGGTAGGGATTGTAAAGTTCAATGCCATATTCACCTTTTTTTTTACCTTTTATGTTGCATCACTGCTGCATGTAGTTTAAAAGAGAGCTATAAATCTTTTTAAAAGGCAAGATAATTGTTTGATGCTTCTCAATTTTCGGATAAATTTGTAACTCGTAAAAACTCTTTGTGCTGTTTATATTGTCTGACGTATTTTACTTCATCATGTTGAGATATATTTTGCAAAAAAATATACTGGGTGCTCACTTTTTGAAAATTGTGCAAAATAGGAGCCAGTGGCCTCAATTTACGGAAATTTAGGAGAGCAAAATGTGTATTTTGAAATCTAGGGGACAAATTTGTCATTTGTTCAGTGAAAATACCAAAAAAGGCCAGGGGAGGAGTATTTTGAAAATCTAGGGGGGGAATTTCCCCATCTCAACTGACCTGACAATTAGTCGGAGCTTCGGCTTCCATCTTCCTCCTCTACCACAAATGTTCATTGTTGCATTTGGTTTAAAAGAGAGTCGTAATTTTGTTTTAAGGGGCAAGATAATTGTCGGATGGTCTTTTGGTTTTCCAATAAATCTGTAACACGTATGACTGCACATGGTGCTCATGTAGCTTGATGTATTTTATTTAATAGTGTAGCTACTATAATAAATTATGTTCACAATGAATGCCGCTGTTAAAAATTGGCTGCTTCAGTGTTTATGTTTTTTGTTTATCTAGCGTCGGTTATCATATGTCGTTTAATATTTTTGAGGTCTCTAAACGGAATATACCATTTGTTCAGTAGCTTCTGTTAAAATTTAGTTAAAATTTAGTAAATCTGTTAAAATTTAGTAAGCTTCTGTTAATGATTTTAAAATTTAAATGAGACCTGTCAGTGTGTGTAGATGTTTCAGACATGTTTCAAGTATCTTTCTTGAGATAAGTTTTGGAAATCGGGAAAAGTAAAAATCACTGAATTATGTTCCTCAAGTTATCGTTGGACAATCCCTCTGGAAAACACTTAGCTTTTCAAACAACTCACGTATCCCAGCGACGATTGATTGACAATACTCTTATTGCCATGACATTCTGCTATCCTAATCTTAGATCCAAGACTTAGCTTCCTAATCTTCTGAAAAAAAATTTTTAACTGCGGACTTACGCATTATTTAGCACACACTCGAGAAGTAAAGTTTGGTTAATCATAATGAAATATACCGAAATATGATGAAGATACAATACTATAGTAACAAAATTGTGAAAACTAAAACCAAGAATTATAGTAGAGGGGCCGCACAGAATGCACTATATGAAATACCTAACCCAACCAAAACACCATTTTTATATATTAAATATTTAATAGATATATACCTACAATGTAGATATCAACAGAGCCAAAGCTAATTTTCTTCGGATTGTGACTGTTAAAAACCTGTTATTGTCTTATCTGTAGTTCTACATTCTCGAGTGTGTACTAGATAATGCACAAGAACCCCGCGGGCAAATACCATGCACTTTGGCTATATTAATTCTTAAATTGTCCATGCATCTATAGTCCTTTCGTAATTTCTAAGTCTAATGTCTGTAATTTCTATCTCATTACACCATCTACTAACCATACTTACTAAATTTGACTTATCAGTATTATTTTTGCACATTGTATTTATTAATCACTTTAACCTGCTCATCTGTGTTTTTATTTATTTATTTATAACCCACAAATGAGCAACAGAAAACCAGTGATACTGGGATATAAGTGATATGTCACATATCATATATGATACAAGTAATACAAGGATAGGACCTTCGCTAAAGCTTTCTTGTTGGCTGAAATAAATGCCTTCACATTTTCTGCGAAACTCAGGACTAAAAATGTCTGATGAATCAGAGGCTTGCCAGTCTTTAATCTAAGCCAAAGAGTATGGGAAACATTTAAGAGTGCAAACCGTTGCTAGTGTTGGGAAGCATAATCACCAACGCCACCTAGCTTTTGATTATATTCCTTGATCCAGAACCACCCTCTTTGACAAAAAAAAAATCTGTCACCTTTGAGTCTTAACAGCTTAGAGTCTACAAGCCTACTTAACCTACCTAGCTTTTCCAAGCTAACCTATTCTTGCCTTGTGTAGACTAGATTTTGGCTTAAAATAGTTCTTGAAAACGAAAAGTTGTAATTAGTTATCACTCATAGAAAATACAGCTGTAAGCCTGTAAAATTGACAGTTGATATAACTAGGCTACTAGGCTATAAATTGCCCAATTTTCTCTGAGATTTTCTGCTTTTTTAGTGAAGTCGTCTGATGCTATAGGCTACTATTTGTGGCTCTGGTAATTTTTAATCCCTATATGCATGGCCGTATCCAGGGAGGTGGGATACGCAGTTTGAACTCCCCCTCCACCATTTTTATTATCCGACTCGTACAAAAGTAACCAAAATACATTTAAGTAAATTTTGTTGCGTTTTGCATATATTTTTTTTGTAAACCCTCTCCCTGTCGCGAGCAAAATACCCCCCCCCCGTCTATGCTCTAGAATCTATAGTATGCATCTCTTAGTCTAAACCGTGTCATCATGCTAAGCAATTTGCTTCCTACCAGATTCGAACTAATGATGTTCAAGTGAGCCTTCCTGCCTGTTCGAGGCTAATCGATTTTGGATAATTATTCAAGTAAAATGAGGGCTCATGCTAACATGAGTCCTTCAGTTTGTCACTATGCTATCGCTATTTGTGAATGAAATTTTGTTAATGGGGCGATTTTTGAGGTAATCAGGGTTGTCCGTGTGAACACTTGTAATTTGAATATTTTTTTTTTTGGCATGAGCCACATATCGTTTGTTTGAGATGTGAAACATTTTGAAAAATAAATATAAGTAAATTATATTAGGGAAGTTAATAGGGAAGTCGTAAAAGTACCCACGTAGATTTTTTTGGGGTTTGGGGAGGGCAAAAATAAAGTAAATCACATTTTTTTTTATAATTTCAACAATAAGTGCCTAGGAATTCAGTAAAATTCAGGATTTTTCGGGAAGGGGGCTAAGCCGTGAGGTTCTCTACCTTTTTGCGCTCGTCACTGGTCAACACATAGACATTTTCTGAGGTGTAAGCCGGACCAATCTCTGTTTCATAAATTTTTCGTCACATACAAACTAGTGTGTATTACTAGCTGTTATATTAAATATTGCACAATGTTTGGTGTCCTTTTTTGACTGGTTAAAATACTATCTAAAGAAGTAAGAGTGAGAACTCACAATTTTTTCCTGACCTTGTGAATGTCTGTCTTTTCCTGTGAAATATATGCTTCATTTAGATAATCCACATGAAAAAAAAAAAAAAATAACCATTAAAAAATGACCATCTAACCACAGAGATAACTTGCAATTTATCAGTGAACTGGAAACTATTTGGATTTCGAAGAGGAATTGCCTCTATCATTATCTTTACTAATCGATTTAGGCCTATATATATATATATATATATATATATATATATATATATATATATATATATATATATATATATATATATATATATATATATTACGAAAAGAGATTACACCAATGCAACAGCACAAACACATTGAAAAAAAAGAAAAAAGAGAGAGAGAGACAGAAGGAGAAAAGGAAGACTGTTTTCCTAAATTAGTGATTAATATAGATCAGCACTTGAACGAGGCCTTGTGAGACGTGAATGACCGAGCTGTGGACTAAATCGAGCAAAGGGATGATCAAAGTCTGGGAAATGGGATATTTACTAGAAAAAAAAAGCTGTACGAACTGGAAATTTCTCCACACTAGCTCTGGAACCATGAGAATGATATATTTGAAATCACAAAAAATGAAGAAAACCTGAATGGTTTGATCCGGTGCAAGGGCTATTTGAATTATGCTTGAACTATGCTCATTTATCCATTTTTAGTGCAATAGTGATATTTAAGTGCAATTTGAGCATTGAATCTTCTGTAGTTTAATATTTAATAGTTGTGGAAAATGAGCGAGTATTTTATACTCAGACGAATACATGCTAAGCTGCTGTTGAGTAAGGTCTCTCTTTGATAGGCAAGGAGATTCAAAGTATTTAAATTATATTTTGATCATTTAATCGCAAGGTAAATGAAAGTGACTTGTTATCGTTAAAAATCGATTATAGAATAATTTATCACGCTGAAATATAAGCCTAGCAAAATAAAAAAGGAAATCAATGTCATTTAATCCATTTATCTAATAAAAGAAATTTTGTGATGACTATACCGAAAGGACTTCGTGGCAGATGGTGTTTTACATTACAATGTGACAAACTAAGTAAATAAACCTTGATTTTCCTTAATTTTTGAAATCAGAAAACACGTTAAAGCGTACGCTACTAACGTAGAAATAAGGCAGATTAAGGCTTTCAAAAATTAGCTTTCTATTTGGCCCTCTTAATTTTAACTGCGGAGATACGGACTGTAAGCAATATCAACGTTATTATTCACAGGCTAATTTCCAATGTTTTTTGTCGTACTGACACGTTTTTATTTCCCGTCGCTAGATGACCGTTTTGTACTGCATCAACCAATAAGAATCCAAAATGATTTCAATAATAAATAAAAATGGCTTTATTGAATGTACATTATGCTGATCTATGAGGTCAAAACAAAATTTTTCGGGTATTTTTGATAACGTGAAAAGAGTAGATCGTTCTTACCACAACTCAAACCACATACGGCGAATAAAACTGTAAATTCAACGATAAAAAACTGAATCATCCCTTTCTTCAGTACGGCTTTTCCAGCAGTCAACCAAGTGAAAACAGCCCTTCGTTTACAGGAACTTGTCCTAAAAAAAAAAAAAAAAAAAAAAAAAAAAAAAAAAAAAAAAAAAAAAAAAAAAAAAAAAAAAAAAAAAAAAAAAAAAAAAAAAAACACTTCTGATGCGCCCAGTTTGCCTTTTGAGGCTTAAAAAGCACCAATGGAAACTGAATCTAACCTAACGGGCCCGGCACACGTAACTATTTTCGGGAACCGATTTCAGCATCTCAGTGGGCAAATGATAGCGGAAAAAAAACATGCGTTTTACCCTAGATTTTCAAAGTTAAATATCATAAATACCTTTACTCAACTACAGGTTATCAATCATTGCATGATTGATTTAACTTATTATTTAGTTATTTTATTATTGTGATTGAAATGTTTTATTATTAAGTCTTTATTCTTTTTATATTGTTTATTTTATTAAAAACAATTATTAAATTTAACCTTCTTTCGTTTCTAAATTCTAAGGTTCCTTTTATTAAATATCTAATTATTAATATCATCATTCAGTTCTTTTGATTTTCCTGCTGAAGAGAAGAAAACAATTGAGGATTTCTTATTTGATGGTCGTGATGAAATTCGGCATTTTTTTTGTAAGTCGGCACCGAAAACTATAAAAATTTTCAAGCTCAAATTGGCGCCGTTTTGGTGAATTGGGGCAACAAAGCTTCGTCTATTCTTGGCTTAAAAATAAAAAGGACGGGGAGCATAGATAGGGAACAGATCGGCGGTGTTTAATTTAAAAGTCGGTATACTACTTATGACAAATTTTACAAGAGAGAGGAATAACTGACAAAAAAATGTTTGAGGGATTTGACTTTCTAAGACGATTTGTTTGTAAAAAGAAGCTTTCAAGTGGCTTTCAAGAATCAACAAAAACAGTTTTTAAATCAGAAGCTCTGTTTGCCAATATTTCAGCGATCGACAAATAAAGATGAAACACATTTGAGATAGGTCTTGCCTAGTTTAGTGAGTTTGGATGCAAATCTTCGTTTCTACCCTAAATGATACAAAATCCAGTGTAAATTGCCACTGCCCAGGTTTCCATAGCAGCATTCCTAATATTGACTGCAATCCTTGCAATAACTTATCTGGCTTGGATAATTAAAAAAGGATTGATTTATCGGTGTTTAAACGAGCATCCTTAAAGTGGAAGCACGCTCAGCATCCATTTATTAATCAAACACCTTTTTGATGTAAATTGATTTGGAGCATAGAATTCTGAGAATAGAAGTTGTTTGCCTCCACACCGAAATAACTGCTGGGGAATTCGTGCCCTGGGCTTGGTATTTTGAGATAGGGCTTACCTATCTTTTTCCTCGTTTGTAGAAGAGTAGAAGAACCTTCTTTGGTATTTCTCCTCAAGTTAGGCACCGGTCAGTGCTTCAGATGTTCAAGGGGATTGGCCCCTGCGCATGGTTTTGGCAGCCTTCAATCCGTCCAATGGTGGCAGCGTATTTAACGAAATACTTTACCTCATGGTTAGACACTGACCAGTGGCATGGCGAGAAGGTTGTCATCACTGCGCCCAACTTTTTCTTTAATGGTATATTTTTTTAGTGACAATTTACACTCCAAAAATCCGCCTTTGAAACTGTTCTGTTGTCTGATTTTAGAGCTTGAAAACATTAAGCATTTTACCCAGTCTTGGACAAAATTTTTTTGTCTTTTAATGATTAGTTTTGGCCATCAATTAATTAATTATTCTCAATATGAAGTAATTAATTTCATCAGCTTAACCATCAATTAGCGTTATTAATGTCATCGTCATTAGTGTCATCTTTCTAAAGTTTAATGTAGCTGGGTCATAGCAACACTTGGTTGCACCCAAAACCCCGCCTAAACGCTGCCTGAACAGACCATCTTTGAGAGCTGTCAGAGAGATATGAGCTAAGTAGTTAAAATTAACCTGGGTAGGTCTAGTAAAAACACTAGGGTTATATGGGACTTGATTGACACTGACAGATCCACATGAAGTGACACTAATCTGCGTCATGCCAAGTTTGCTTCAAAACCCGTCCGCGTGCCAGAACTCAGCTAAACTAATATCTAACAATGAAAAGTGCTTTAGCTGGGTTTGAAGTATTCACTGAATCTGCAAGGCCATCAGCTGTAATGGATTAAAGGAACCCATTGAGTCGGAAATTCTGATATTTGACATCTTATTTGCTTCCACATTTTTCTTATACTTGGTTTATAAGTGGTTCTAGGTATTCATATTGCTGGCTGAAAAGCTTATCTGTTAATCTGGAATCTACACCAAACTCAAAACTGAATCCAGTGCAATTTATCGGTTTGATTTGTTGAAACTTCCTACTGATACTGATTTAACTGCATTAACTTCCACTGATACTGAAAATACGGAAAGAGGAGCAAAGGAAAGATCCTTCAACGAGGAGATCGCAAAATTCGAATCTACAAATTCGAATTCGACCATGCAAATTTCTAAGGGAGGAACATATCTAAAGTTCTCCCACCTAATGTAAGTGTCTGTGTAACAAACAACTTTTTTGTATATGAATCTAATCGGTTTTTTCACCCAATAGTTTGTCTTTTTTTATCTTTTTTATTAAAAATATTTAAATCTAAACCGGTAATTTTTCTAGGCGTTTTCACCCAATCATCGCTACGTCGTTTCAGTAGGAACTCAACATGACATGATAGTAAACGTGTGGGATTGGAAAGCTGGAACTAAAGTTGCATCCAACAAAGTGTCCTCTAAGGTAAAGAGTGTCTCCTTTGCAGAGAATGGATCTTACTTTGTCACGGTAGGAAATCGACATGTCAAGTTTTGGTATTTGGAATACTCTAGGAATGCAAAGGTAATTTTTTTTTATAATTTACTCGAGATTTATAGAAACCTTGGATTAAAAGCAACTCAACAGATACAATTATAAAAAAGGCAAATAAAAAAAAGAATTATGTTAAAAAAAATTTAGACCCAGTGATGGTGGCGTAGATGCTGATGGGGGGTGAGTGAGGGAGATAGGAGGGAGGGAGGGAGAGAGAGGAAGATTTTTATCCGATATATTTAAAATACTCGCTTAAGTTATCCTAGTGGATGGAAATGTAAAAATAAAGATTCTAACTTTGGTGATAATGGTAATACTTGCATATGGAAAAAATCTCTACTGAAGACTAATGCAAATGATATCGGCATTGAGTTGTGAAGACCTAGGGCCTTAAAAATGGAACTTTTGAGACTCTTGCCCTTCAAATGCTTGAACTATAAACATATGATAATGGTTTCCTATATACGTGTTCGCAGCGGGGTAGGAAGCTTCCAAAAATCTATACCCTTGCCTAAAGATCAGTTATTAATGGTGTCTCCACATACGGATAAAATTTTTAATCCTTTTTTTCTTGCAAACACTCAAGCAAACTCAGCTTTCAATGTAGCGCTAGTTTTTGGAATTTGAGCTAGTTTTGCAGACATATTTTGCATACGGTGAAGCAATAATTTTCGTTTGTTTTAAGTTTTAACTTCGTTCCTAACTTCCGTAAAAAAGACATCTTGAAATTCAAAAGACCGAGAAAGATTTGCTAAATATTTGCCAGATGAATTGTCTACGGATATTTTTAGGTACTCGAGTGACTGACCGTATGCCAAACGACAAACTGTACGAAAAATGTAATTCTAGCTCACTTTAGGGCTATATTAAAAAAAAAAGGTTGAAATGATTAGGACAATTCTCACTGATGAAGGATGGCATACAGCTAAATATTGTTCTTTTTGGCCAGCCGTTCGGGGAAATTTTTTGCTCTGCGTTGGGCAAGTACCGATTTCCAGATTCGATACCTTTGGCCGGGAGGGCAATGCGTGGTTGGGGGCAAATCATCCTACGCTTCTCATGTTGGCAAACCAGCCGACGACTCGGGCCGAACTTATAGGGTCACACTATTGACCCCAGTTCCAAACAAAACAACCAGCGACACCAGGACTCGAACCCCTCACATCAGGGTTTTAAGTCTGGAGCCCTAACCACTTGGCTCGGACGGCTCAATGTAATCAGATTATAGAAAAAACATCTGTTTACTCATTTTCAAAATGGATGGGGGGCCTCAAAACCTCCTGTTTATCGTTTTAGACTATGAAAAATTGATTGGCTCATTAAAATATGTATTTTGACCGAATTTAGCAAAAAAAAAATGTTTGGTGGCACAAAAAGGCTGAAAATACCGCCTTGCTGAGGCATCAAGTCTTTTGTTATGTGAAAGGGCACCAGATATGGCAATTTTCTTTCAAATGAGACTCCTGAAAACATTCTACGACTGCTGTTTTTTAAGATCCCCCTTAGGGGAAAAAGAAGAAAAAAAGAAAACAAAAGAGGAGGACACATCAGTGTTTCCCAAGCGAAAAAACGATTTTCCCTGATGTTGAAGTTGGGGGGAGGGGGTGTAAATCTCTTTTGCTTAGACTTTCGATTATGATGATTCCAGTATTACAGTTTTCATTTTCAATCTGATGTTATTTTCAAGGGGTTTCAGACTATTTCGAAATTCCCATAATTTGTTTTTGCTTTGAACTTGCACTATAGATAGTAATCAAAATAATTAACACTATTCCCGAATCAGACTCAAAAGATAGTCTTTTACAATAAACATTTTTTTACGTGTTTTTTAAACTTTTGGTTTTTACGGGTCATGGTTCTCTCTTTGCTGTATTGCAGCCTCTACTGTAACCAAGATCTAAAGATTGGTATGTTTGTCCCCCTCCCTCATTCCTTCGGCAGTGCGATAATCGACACCTGTGCCACACCTTCATTTTTTTTTTCATGGACAGAGATACTTTTTTCGCATGTTTTTTTTTATATTTATTTGTCTTGCAGCATGTAGGAAAAAGTATCGCCATTTTGAACTTTGGCTGTTACAAAATCTTGGCAGAAAATAACTTTTTACTACTGTTTACGATCGTGTCATTCATTCAGGAGATAAAATTCAGTTTTATGACATTATAATTCTTTGGTTTACGACATTGTATATTAATTAATATTAATGTAAAATTAAGATAAGATTACTTGGAAGTTAGTCGTTGATTCTTTTTGAAGTAATTTAATGATAGTATAAGATACTTATGCTCAAGGTGTTGACTGGAATTTTCAAATCTGTTTTTCGACAGCCAGTTCATTTGATGTTTCATACCCTTTTCGTAAACCTAAAAATTTAGATTTAAATTAAAAAAAAAAGTTTTTGGAAAATTCTGTCAAAACATCTTGTGCTTTCCGAGTGGAATGTATTTCGGAAGGTTTCATCTGCTTCTTTTCCCAACGATTCTTATATCGCAATCAATGACGATAATAGCCAAAACACTGATTTTTGAAAGCATTAAATAAATACATACTAGTCTGCTCGAATGAAAGAAAAGATTGAAGTTGAAACTTAATACGAATAGAACTTATTCAATAAAAACTCGGTCATTACCAATAAAATATTCAAGAAGTTCGAATAAGTAAGCTATTTTGCGGTCGAAGCATTTTTATATAAGAGTTGAAATTTTATCATAGTTGTCATTCTTGTGTTAGAAAATTCAATTTTACCCATTGAGATAAGAAAAAGTCAATCTTTAGAGAAATTGGGGATTTGAAGGGGACAGCCCCTTTATATGTATTACAGTGTCTGTTCGTTTTAGATTTAAAGTCGCTCTTTATCGTTTTTGTTCTTAATATAATATTCAAATCTACTCTGAACGGGAAAGGGATATTCCCCTTCTCAGCAACCCCTCCTCTTCAATCTAGTGTTGGAATTTCTTATAGCAACGGGCTAACTTATAAAGCCTGTCGTTTTTAGCTATATTCGACTGTTTCGCATCTCAGGATTCATTTTGCGCGCTTAGACGCTCAAATTTTACGTGACATTTTATTCTTTCTGAATATGCATAGAACACATGTTTTAAGTATATATGATTAGCATTTTTTTGGTGGTTTTGATAATATACTTCTAATCAGACATATGAACAGTAATTTAACTTTGGGGACGGGCAAATTTAAAAAAGTACTAAATAGTTAATTATAAGGAAGATATTATAAAATGCGCAAAAATCAGCAACATTTTGGAGGGGGCACAGACCCAAAGCCCTTCTCCCTCGTGAACGCACAATTGAACTAGATTATGTATATTATGCATATGAGAGGCTTCCGAATTATTGTTTTACCTTGTTTCGCTGTTATTTTAAGCTGTGATGTGCTTATTGCCTAAGGCATTGCAACCATACTTCTTATCTTTCAAGAAAATGCCGATTTAGAATGGTTGAAATTCCAAAGAAAATATTCAGCTTGAAGGTTAGCTTAGTCATTGAATTGACACCTACGATCATGGAAATTTCCAGGTAAAACCCACATCCAAGTTGGCTATATTTAGTACTTTGATAGGCTATATCTACATCAAAGTCGGGAAAACATTGTCTGGCTCCTTATGTTAGCCCCTTTTAAAAAATTAAATAAAAAAAAAACAAGTTTTTTTAAAATGAAAGTAAGGAGCAACATTAAAACTTAAAACGAACAGAAGTTACTCCGTATATGAAAGGGGCTTTTCCTCCTCAACGCCTCGGTCTTTACGCTAAAGTTTAACTCTTTCTCTTAACTCTATTTTTAAAACAGTAAGAAACCTTAGCGTAAAGAGCGGGGCGTTGAGGAGGAAAAGCCCCTTTCATATACGGAGTAATTTCTGTTCGTTTTAAGTTTTAATGTCGCTCCTTACTTTCATTTACAAAAACTTGTTTTTTTTTAATTTAATTTCTGGATGTTTTTGAATTAATGCATGTTTTGATCTTGGCTCTCCGCACATAAATAATTAAAACGAAATTTGCATATTAATTAATCGCAATTAATCGGAATATTTTGAGAAAAAAGGAGCGAGGGAGGAGGCCTAGTTGCCCTCCAAGTTTTTGATTACTCAAAAAAGTAACTAGAACTTTTATTTTTTTACAAACGTTTTCAGTGGTAAAAAATATACGTAACTTACGAATTAACTTACGTAACGAACTTCTATATTCGTATGTTTTTATTGTGTATATGAGGGGGTTCAACCTTCGTCGCTCTTTACACTAAAGCTTAGATTTTGTCCCAATTCCTTAAGAATCGCCTCTGAATCACAAAGGCCGTAGAATAAATAATTGAAATAACTAAAAATTCTTTAGCGTAAAGAGTGAGGTATAACGAGGAGGCAAACCCCTCATATTCGTAATAATTTTTGTTCGTTTTAAGTTTTAATGCTGCCCCTTACTTTCAATACAAAAAACTTTTTATATTTATTTTTTCATTGTTTTTTCAAATAATGCTAGAAAATCCTGCGCCCCTTCATTGAAATTCTCTTCCCCCATGAGAAGTTTCTCCATGGAAATATCCTCCCACGTAGCCCCTCCTCAACTCTCCCTCCCCCCTAAACCAAAAAATCCCACTGAAAACGTCTGTACACTTCCTAGTAACCATTGCTATATGTAAACACAGGTCAAGGTTTGCAACTTGCAGCCCCTCCCATGGGGACTGTGGGGGAGTAAGTCGTCCCCAAAGACATAGTTATTAGGGTTTTCGACTGTTGTGAATAAAATGGCTATCTCAGAATTTTGATCCGCTGACTTTTGGGAAAAAATGAGCGTGGGAGGGGCCCTAGGTGCCCTCTAATTTTTTTGGTCACTTAAAAAGGGCACTAGAACTTCTAATTTCCGTTAGAATGAGCCCTCTCGCGACATTCCAGGACTACTCAGTCGATACGATCTGGAAAATTTTTCCCCTGGGAAAAAAAAACAAACAAATAAACACGCATCCGTGATCTGTCTTCTGGCAAAAAATGCGAAATTCCACATTTATGTAGATAGGAGCTTGAAACTTCTACAACTAGGTTCTCTGATACGCTGAATCTGATGGCGTGATTTTCGTTAAGATTGTATGACTTTTAGAGGGTGTTTCCCCTATTTCTAAAATGAGGCAAATTTTCTCAGGCTCGTAACTTTTGATGGGTATAACTGCTCTTGATGAAACTTATATATTTAAAATCAGCATTAAAATGCGATTGATGTAACTATTGGTATTAAAATTCCATTTTTTAGACTTTCGGTTACTATTGAGCCGGGTCGCTCCTTACTGCAGTTCGTTACCACGAACTGTTTGATTGGACGAAGCTGAGTAGAAATTGTCCAATTCACATAAACCGGGACTTGATATCAATGTAGTAAATAGGAATTTCGTTTATCAAACAGTTCGAACTGGTAACGAACTGCAAGTAAAGAGCGATCTGGCTAATAGTAAATTAAACTATAAAAAGGGATTTTAATTTAAACTAATACACAAGAGAATTTACTTTTTGTGCTAATTTCAAATATGTAAAATTTATTACACTTAGTTACTCATCAAAGCTACGAGCCTGGACAAATTTGCACAATTTTCGAAAAAGAGATCCTAAAACAACAAGTGATCTTGATGAAAATAACACTATAAAATTCAGTATATCAGAAAACCCTATTGTGAAAATATCAAGTTCCTATATACATAAATGCAGAACTTTACATTTTTCTCCAAGAAGAAAGATCACAGATTCGTTTTTTTTGTTGTTGTTATTTTATTTTATTTTTTAGCTACTGAGGGAAATCTATAATTATATAGGCTTATGCTACGCATTAACACATATGTAGCCTATGAATTACATACAAATCTATTAGAATATTGGTATTGGTCTATCTTGGTCATCAGCCTAAAACTTAAGTTTGAATTCAAGGAGTTTATATGTTTCGAATTTGCAAATGTTTATTTATATTACATAGGCGTTGTAGTTTTTATTAATTTTAACCAGGCACTGAAGATAGACCGTGGATATGCATCCAAAATATGTAATATTTTCGTAGTTCTTTATTTTGGCCTAATCCTGTTGGTTTCTTTTGATGTCTCTCTTAATATGTTTATCATCTGTTGACATAGGTCGTGCAGGGATCTTTTTAGGAATTATACCTAAAATATAGTATGATTAAATGCTAACCATATCCAAATTATTAAATATTTAAACTAATCAATATTGATTTTAACCCCCCGTCTCCAAAATTTCTAAAAAAAAAAAAAAAAATGAAAACTCAAATTACAAGCTGTAAAATGGGTATGCTTAAACGGTCTATTTTGAATTTAGATAAGGCATACAGCTTTACTGAAAACATCCGACCCACAAAGGGGGAATAGATTGTATCAACTATCTCGTCATATATATATATATATACATATATATATATATATATATATATATATATATATATATATATATATATATATATATATATATATATATATATATACTATGACCAAATAGTTGATATAATCTATTCCCCCCTTCCGCTAAATATTATGGCTAGTGACGCCTCTTGGAGAAAGTATACAGTTCTAAAACATTTTCATGCTAAATCTTTTTGTATGTTTAATTACCTGTTTTCTTCTTGTTCTATATAATTTTTATTCCACTTTTTGGGTGTTTTTATTGTTTCTGTTTTTATTCCTTTTTTTTCTTCTCCGCTGAGGTCTGATACAGACGAAACATTCCGTTATTTGTCACTTTTTGCACATTTTATCAGCAGCCCTAAATTTTGGGCATTAGCCAAAATTTTTCTTTTTTTTTGTCTGTCATAGTTGGTTTGTCGGGCTTGATGTCTTCTTCTGGGAATTTTACCTTTGCAGGAATCTCCTAACAAATAAAGTTATATGCTATTACATTTTATTTTTCATTTTTCGAAGTTATATTGTAAAATTTCAGGAATTATGGACCACAAAAAGCATCCAAAGTATGTCTACTTCATTGAGTCATTTTTTAGTCATTTTAGCGAATACAGGGGCGCAGCTCTAGCATTTTATTTTTTTTTGGTCGGGGGGGGGGGGGTAAGTCGGATCCATATCTGGATAGTCAAGGTGAATGGGCTGTATAATAATTTTATTCTTCGAATTATTGGGGGGAAACTCCCTAAAACATTTTTTTCCTCCAGACAGTTTGTACCTGAGTGAATTATCTGGTAATTTATGTGAAGGACACTGAGAGAACGAGGGGAGGTCGAGAAGCCAAGGTTACCTGCCTGAGATGTGAAGGACACTGAGAGAACGAGATTAGGTCGAGAAACCAAGGTTACCTGACAGAGATGCTGGGGTGCTGTTTTTCCCTCCGGTGTAGGAAGCTATGTCTCATTTAATAGGTTCAAATATTTGTTGATGGGAAAGATAGGTGGCTTTGTCGGGTTATGGGATATAAATCACCTCGTTATATAGAGTGGTATAGCTGGGGATAGCTGTTGTGCAGAGGGGGATGGCTGTTCCTGGGTGCAGTCTCCAACCAAAATGAGTTTATTTTGCTGTTTCGTTTACTTATTTTGTGTTAGTGATGGTAGAAGAAGGGCAAAACTGACATTGTCCCTAGGTACTGAAAACCCTAGCAACGCCTGTAGTTATATAGGGGCATCAGAACACCAGAACAACTAAGTGGATAAAGCAATAAAATTAAATAGAATGTATAATTTATTTAATATCGTTGTTTTTATATTTTGTTTCTGGATATGGCTTATATAAAAGTTTTCCAATACATTTTATTATGTATCTGACTAGACTGAAATGCCTAAGGAAGTGCGTGACCAGTCAGTCTTGCTTAGGTCTAGAATTTTAGTTCTTTCTGTGTGTGAATGCCGGATTATTCTTTATAAATCTTCATTTTAAGTTTGTTAAGAACTTACAGAAAAAATAACAGAAGTTAAAACCCTGTGGATAAAACAAGGAACCAACTTTTAAGTTAGACAAGAGATAACAGTTTCCTGTTGATAACAGTTACTTTCTCTAAGGCAAACAGTTTCAAAATAAAAGTTTCTCCTGTGTCACGCTTCAATTTGTAAAGGAAAAAGCAACACGCTCCCACTGACAAATAAAAGCTAATTTGCTTTTGTATATCAACCACAAATTAGACTTCCTTTTAACGGAATGCACGATTCACAAGAACTTTACATGAATACAACTATGGATAAAAGGCATATATATTGATTTGCCGAAGATGATTACCTACAAGTTAAAATCGTTTTTAAGCCCCTTTAGATCCTTCATCCAGCTTACGGAAGTGTTATGATTTTTTTTTTCGGGGGTGGGGGGCAAAACCTTCTAAACAGCAGATATAAAGTAGCACTTTTTTTATTTAGTAATGCGAAAAGTATGTATATCGGAAAATACAGACTAACTTTAATCTGTAGTATTGTAGCGGATAGGGGGGGGGGGAGAAGACTGAAGCCTCAAAAGTACGTTTTAGGCTCTGGTTATGCTCATAGCGATTTAGAACCAGTGATTAATCTATTATATCCCACTGAAAGGAAAATTTTAGGGTTAAGAGTGCAATATGGATGCTGTGGGGGGGGGGGTAGTTATTTTATTGCAAAAACGTAGATTTTAATTAAAAATGGCAGTTTCCAAAATTGAAGCATTAAAAGCTGTACTTTATCCTGAAAGGGGGGGGGGGGATAAAAGCCCTAATATCAAGGATAATTCTATTTTGCTGTGGAAAGCAAACTCTCTTTACAAAAAAAAAAAAAAAAAAAAAAAAAAAAATAACGGCACAATTGCTAATTACTTCAAAGAGGGTAAAAAGTTAGACATAAAATGGGCTAATAATTGGGCAGTGACTTGACCGGATAATGGCATGCTCTAAAATCCCCCCAAAAAGGCTTCACACATGTATCTAGATTCTTAATAAATGTCCTACTTTTGCCAGAAATCCCAAGAAAACATGGGAAAATTTAACATTTCACAAAGTTTCGGGGGGGGGGCGAAGCCCCCCCCCCCCCTGCGTATGTGCCAGGACAAATTGCATCCCCTGCCTTCCTCTCTCCAACTCGTTATAGTTGAAATCACCGTTTGTGGATTCCAGCTTTTTGTGTTTTGGATTGATTGGAAGATTGGGAAAGTTTGATTCTCCGATAATGCCTGTCATATGCAGCTTGGCCGGCTATAGATAGATAGATAGATATATAGATAGATAGGTGTATTTCAAAAACCCATGGGCCATATACACACAAAAATATAAATAAATAACAAACAAGCAAGGAAATTAACAACAGTACGAACACGCACAAAAAACAGAATTCAACGCAAAAAGTGCCTAATCTAACTACAAAAGAAATTAGTCATATAAAACTTTTTCTTCTTATTAAGGATTTATCTATATATACTCCCACTCGAAATATTGTGGTTGGGTTACTATTTTGTAGAATACCCGGAAGCATCAAATTAATCCCATGCAAATAAATTTCCCGTAAATCCAAGAGCACCGGGCATTTCCGGAGAAAATGATCCAAGTCTTCATCATCATCTTTACAAAGGGGACAAGCATACCGCCTATCAGGACCAACTATCATTTTATTTTTGTCGAACGTTTTTTGCCTGTTCTGGATTGGAAGACAATTCGCCCTAAGCTGAATCCAACGACGTAGAATCATAGCCGGTAAATTAAATTTAAAATAAACTTCCTCTCCAAAACTAGGTTTTGCCTGATTATAATGTTGTAGGGTTGTAGAATCTAAAACCAGCCCTTGCCAATGCTTAATTTCCTGACTCTAATATAAATCGTATCTGGCTTTCTAAATTTATTGGTACATCACTAGAGCAAAGACCATTATTCCATAAATAAGGCATTCCTACTTTTTCTAGTAATGATTTAATTTGGGATGGCCACGAGGTTTTTAAACCACGTTTCAACATCTCTTCATATGTCACTCTTACTAGTCTATCTTCATTACTCTTAGTTAACTTCAACCAGAATCTAAGCATTAAAATATACCTACGTAGCTTTAAAGAAAACAGGCCCATATCACCTTTCAGAATCTGTGAATGAGTTGTCTGATGTAGACCAAACACTCTTTTATAATGGAAAAAGTCATAATATAGTTTTTCATGGTATAATATTAATTATACTATGTATTAATATTAATTAATATAGTATTAATATTAATTAATAATAAGTTTTTCATAGTCATAATATAGTTTAATAATATAGTTTTTGTGTAACACTAGTACCCATAGACATTTGCAATGATTTCCTGAAGTTTTTGGCCTTTTTTTTATGCTAAAAAGTGTAAAAGTTTCCAACTTTATTTTTTTTTGTAATCTGTTTTGATTTTTGGTTTTAATTTTTTGATTATCTAGTTTTTGAAAACCCAGATTTCCAAGTAAGACTATTTTCAAAATTTCGCTAAGAAATTTTGAATGATAGAAAAAAAATCCTGATTTTATTTTCTAGCTCAGCATGTAAGCTTTGTATTAGAAAAAAATCTATTATCTTCCTAAAAAGGAAAAAATTACAAATGAATCTTCACATTCTGTCGTGGGTTCTGACTCCCACCCCCTCTACATTTGTGCGTGATGTCCTCGCATTATTCTATACTTTCATAAAGTCATTGACATTTGAAAAATCTATTGGTATTAAGGGGATACGGATAAGGAATAGCCAATCAAAGAAATGCAGATTGATGCTAATTAACTATATTGATTAGAGGCATAGAAAATTTTTCAGCTGACTGTTCATTTACTTATCACAACATGAAGTCTGTCATCGTTATGCTAATGCTAATGCACTTCATCTTCACATTTATTAACATAACCTAAATTAGGCTAAAATATGGGGCAGTAAGAGCAAGCATTTTAATGAATTTGTTTAGTCTAAAAGCACGTTTCAAGTGTCTAAATAGTACTGACAGGTAGGAGAAGGCCGTAACTATGGACATAGGCTATTACCTGTTGAAATATGAACAATACAGCCTGTTCAGCTGCTTGATGATGAAAAACGACTTTAAATCATTGTTGAAATCCCCAGCCAGAAGACTTGGGTCCCTCCTTTCAAGTCATTAATCTGGCCATGTAACATAAACAGGAATCCTATTGGGAGGAAGAGGGACTAAGCACAAAAATCTGTTTTAGTCTCACAATCTTCGAATGTTCCTGGGAGGTACGCTCCCCAACTAGTCTCATCGCATCAATTCGGTTTTAAGCAAATACTGAATCTTATCCATATTATTTGTGAATTCTTTATTCTATAATTTGTGTAGTTACTTATTCCTGAATTAAGAATATACCCTACCCCTTAAGCTGCACTCTTGGTCTAATCCTTGGTTTATACAGAAAAGAATTATTTTGTTCACACATGGTTTTCATGTCGGCCAACATTTAGTGGTCAAATGCTAAAAGTTGAAAGAGCGGGGTTGAGATGGATGAGGATGATATTTTACTCCCATGCTTTCACGACTAAAGCTGCATTTTTTGTCCCTTTTCTTTTGTTTCTAAATAATTTTGTTGAACTGGACAGCCCTAATCAGCTTCTCAGCTTCCATTGCTATTGCTGCTGTGTGGAAAAAATGGTGGAAAAATCACTCCGTTTCTTTGTATGAAATACAAAGTGTTAATTACCAATTTAAAATTGGTAATTAAATTGCGGCGATGAGCAAATTTCGCTCCTGTGTGAATCTAGGGTAAGATTGCACATTTTACAATGGGTATTTGTTTGTACTTCTATAAGACAAGAATGTTTTCATCTTAGGATTCTCCAGATCAATTTGAACGAGATCCTTCTCCATGTGTGCAGGTCAGGGACATATGCAAATGAACTTCAAGGCCCATTCCTTTGAATTTCTAAATTTTCTTGAATTTCAGGTACTTGTCTAAATTTTAAAATAAATTTTTTTATCGCCCCCCCCCCCCCGAAAGCAATTCCTGCGCACCGGCCCTATCCAGGTAATACAAAAATATGATGCAAAATAGTAATACGCGTGTTCAGATGATGAATGTCTTTGTTTTGACTTCGTTTGATTTGTGGTTTCATGCTTTTGAGCATAATAGCTATTATTTTAACACTGCCACATTCATTCTAGCTGTGGTAAGAGGGCACAACCGGATGTCAATCATAATAAGAAAATGAATGGGTTGCGGGATCGGTCTCAAATTCGGAGAATCAGCAAACATTTATTTCAAGAAGTTGTATTTCATAGTCAATAATTGCGTAAAGACCTTCAGAATCAATCGAACTTCGACAGTTTATACTTCCTAAAGTTTAGCTCAATATACTAGAAATCCAGCTTATGTTCAGTTTGAATCTTGGTAAAATATCCTTTGGTACTCATGTATTATATGGTCCACACTCTGTATTTGAAGAAAATAAGCTTAGGCTCAGTTGGAATCTACGTTGTAGGCACAATTTTGGTACTTGTGTATTGTTCAGAACACATTCAATAAGTGAAGTTAGGTCCTTTTGTGAAACAAACTACGACGCAGGTACATTTTATGAGAAAATCCGGTTTCAGAGCCACAAAGACAAAACTCAATTTAGTTTGCTACGCATAGTGATAGAAGATAGTGTCTGAACATGGATTTTGAAATGAAGATTTGGGATTTGCCAAAGACTGAAAAAGTGGCCATTATATTTTTCCAGGATAAGGGGTTGTTGTTCACAACAAAACAGTGGGTCAATGGACACAACATGACTTTATACTTTTACGAGAAGGAGCATTTTTGGAAGTGTAACAATAGGCCGTGTTTGAAAGGTTAGGTTACAATTTTCCTAATAAAGTATTATGTTTTCATCATCTTTTGAGACTGTTCTGAATAATACACAAGTACCACATTTTTATTAAATACTTAAGATATAGAGATGATAATTTGGTTAGGTTAGGCTTGGTATTTAATGTATTGCATTCTCTGCGGTCCCCTACCATAATTTTTGTTGTAGTTTTCATAGTTTTGTTACTAAAGTATTGCATTTTCATCGTATTTTCATATTTCATTAGGATTAATCTAACTTCACTTGTTGAATGTTTACCATATAATACACAACTACCTATCCTTTATTTTTTCTTTTAATGGAAACATATCTTGGATTATTGTTTTGTATTAGAATATATAATTAAAATCTAAACTCTCCGATTGGTTCATGTGCGTTTTTTTAGGGGTGTGGATAGGTTTGTCGAAACACCAGATCGTAAATACGTAGCATGTAAGAAGTTTGGGGGGAAGTCGTGTAAATCCCTTCTCTGTACATGCTTACATGCTTACGTTTTTTGGTCTGACCTTGCAGCCATATACTCTATTTAGTTAATTTGGTTGACTACATTCTCTTCAGCAGTTTGTTTTATCCGAGGGGCCGCTCTCACTCAGAAATCATGTACACCAGGTGACGCGTCGCGGAACTGTGCCAAGTGTTTGGCGACTGTGTCAAGTGTTTTGGGGACCGTGTCAAGCGTGACATAACTGCACACGTGGCGTTCCATGATGTACAATATGTGGTAGTAAGTTAGCCCCCCCCTGGTTTTATCTGGAGTGGAATACTAATAACGTGTTTTGGTTGACCAAAACCAAAACAGATTCCATGACCAGTTGAAGATTCGAAGGAACGTTCTGATATATACCAAAATATTGGGCTGTGGTATGAAGAGAATAGAAAAGGAACACTTAAAAGCTAAAAGATAACTTTATGAATTCGCAACTAGAGTATGGCTATATTGGACTCCAGTTTAATGCTGAAAAGTCTGAAGTGCTGCTTTTTAACTCAAAATCAGATGCTGGTCGAAGCGTCACACTTGGTTATTCTATTGTTGAGCTTCTGGATGATATTGTATATCTGGGCCTCCCTATTGGACGGTCAATACTAGAGACGTGGTAGGTACTGGCTTTTCATTTTCAGAAGCGGTCTTCTTTTACGTATAGCTGTATAGTGGCAAATAAGCGGAAGTTTGATCGTCCCCTGTTGGTCCAGGTATACGATGCTATGATTTTGCCTCATTGTCTGTACTTTATCCCATTTTGGTATATTTTTACGGCTACAGATAAACTGAAATTACGCTCATTGTACTACAAGTATGCAAACCACCGTGGACAAGCTATTACCACCGTGTTTACCACCGTAGACAAGCAATAGGTATATTACGCGCCAGTACAGTATTACCAACCCTGAAGAAGCGATTCTGTCGCAAATTGACCGATATAATTCGTCTGTCAAGACCCACCGGTGGGCCAATGTTTTACAGCAGTAGTCGGCATCTGTTTCTGACTTTTTTTTTTTTGCTTTGTTTGTGTTAGATGAATCCGTGTCTTGTGCTTTTTTTGTTGTCCTTTTGTGCTCGCATCTGTTTTTCCATTGATGGGTATTAAATACATTTATTCAAAGACTTTTCGGACGAAACTATCCCCTCAATGTCTATCCATCCCTAACCCGGGGCGTACAGAGGGGGGTGGGCCTTGCCTCACCACAAAATCCCGAATTTCTGGGCACTGTTTATTGAAATTGTCAAATAAAACCGGTTTTTTCCCTATGGAGTTCCCCAAGAAAGAATATATCCGTGAACGATCCTGTCCCTAGTCATACCCTTAAAAGGTCTAACTAATCCTAACTATGCATGGGGCATCTAACAGAAAACTGTTTTAACTATAAATTATGTATTTTGATACTGATTTGATACATCTGCTACCTGCTTTTGACCACCTTCTGACTGAGTTGCCAGAATTTAGCCAGACTGAATAACCCCCTCTATCCAATTTTAGGCCTACCTTTTCGGCACTCCGAAAGTGAATTTATGCTTTCGTGCTTAAGGGATTAGGAACTCCCCAGGGACCGGTACTTAAGAACCTATATTAATGCCGAAGTCAGGATTTTAAAAATTTTAATGCGCCTTTTGCAAAATTACCTTGAGCGATATGTCAGACAGTTTTTAGGAGATTTTGTTCCTCCTCGTGCACAGGAACGACGAGTAGGAAATTTACGACAATCACTAGACCAGGCAAAAAAAAAAGAAAAAAGAAAAAAGGAAGCTAACAATAAAAGGTAATATGTTGTTAGAAATACTTATCTTCTATGTTTTATTTAGTAAAAAGAAAAACCAAAACCATATGAAATTGTTTTAGGACGTACGTTTTATTTATCCCGGTCTTATTAAAAGCAGAAAAAATAGAAGTTAAATGTTGATGACTTCCCCACAAACGCCAATTTGTCATTTAATCTACTAACCCCAATTGCGACTGGGGTGTGGAACACCTCTTTTCTGCCAAATATTTTTCGTCTTCAAAGTCAGGATAAAAAAATATGAGGTCGTCAGCGCCCGTATTACCGGAAACCATGTGCTTCTAAGTCTATTATGCTTTATCATGCTCACTTATTTTAATGAGCACAGTTTTGTCGCAAGAGAGTTTCATTGTGATTTTAAGAGGAAGGTACGTAGGGCAAGGTGTCGCCAGAGACCTTTCCCTAAAATGGCGATATTTCCGCAGTTGTATCTACTTTTTTATGGCACTTGGTATTTACCAATTGACATATAGCGATCGCAATTTATGTCCGTCTTTCTGTCGGTCGGTCCCTGTTTAACTACTTTGGGCACTTCCAGATAAGCTAGGACATTGAAAGTTGGCAGGCATATCAGGGACCAGACCAGATTAAATTAGAAATACGCTCTTCCTCGATTCGACCATCTGGGGGGAAGCGAGTGAACAAGATAGTTGAGAAGAATTTTATTTGCCGACAAAACAAATGATTGTTCTTCTTAAGTATGGCTTGTGGTCTAGGGGTATGATTCTCGCTTAGGATGTGAGGTCTCAGCTCAAATCCTGGACCACCCCAATTTTTACCTGAAGAAGATCCGAAACGAGATACGTGATCAATGTAGCGATCGCTGAAAGTTGGCAGGCATATCAGGGACCCGACCAGATTAAATTAGAAATAGTTGCTTTCCCGGTTCAGCCATCTGGGGAGAGGAGTGGAATGACGGTTAATTCGGGAACATTAGAAAAAATGTGTTATTTTCAACTTACGAACGGGTTATCGGATCTTAATGAAATTTGATATTTAGAAGGACCTCGTATCTCAGAGCTCTTATTTTAATTCTCGATCGGATCCGGTGACATTGGGGGTAGTTGGAGAGGGACACCGGAAATCTTAGAAAACGCTTGGAGTGGAGAGATCGGGATGAAAGTTGGTGGGAAGAAGCTCTTGGCTCTTCCGACCTCGTCACGATTGCCGTATAAGCTATTGGCTCTTGTTTTATACTTTCCGTTTTTGCCTATTTTTATGGACTATTTTGAAGTCCCCGCTCCGAAATGCTGGAAAGTTTCCGAAACAGAATCATATTTGCAAGTTATTTTATTATTTTATTGTTTTCAACACTCATCACGGTCAGCATACATTGGTATTTTTTCTAAGACCACACTGCCTTACTATGATTGCCTTTCTTTAACTAGACAGTGAAAACAGATGCAAAAAAAAATTATTTCAATCATATACATCTGTTATCGAAATATTCGGATTTTTTTTGTATCTGTTTTCACTGTCTAATAAAAGGACTTCTCCCACTTTGAATTTTTATTTGTTCGTCAGCACACATTATAAAAAACTTTTTATAGTTTTACTGTAGTTATACTGAACATGTAATAGCACTGACCCGGGCAGAAATGTCACTTTTGATGCCAGTCCTCAGCTGGGAAAGGGCCAAGGATCTATAGAAAGTAAATAAGTTTATTATAAGATTGTTATTTGATTTTCTATTTGAATGTCATTCGATTTGATAGATATTCATCTGTTCGATTTTCCTTTCGCCTCTGACAGAAAAATTAACAAAAGATTCCTGATTTTGATTAGATGCCATTATATTATTTACTTTTATTTTTTATTGTATTTATTATAATAATTACTCTCTAAAATTTTTACAGAAGAATCCTTTTTTAAGTCGTGGTTTTTGGTTTGAATTGATTTGAAATGGGTCCGGGGGGCACATATACTTTTGTTTTAATGTACTTGATACTTTACGTTTGATTCTGAAGCTAAAGTCAGACCATCTGGACCAATAATAGCTATGTTTTCGAAACGAATTTGGTTTATGTCTACAAAGCGATCCGAACTAGATAGTTTTAATGATCATTTATACAGTTTTCTCTAGATTCGCTCAAGCATGCTGTCATTAAAAAGAGCAGTCAAAAATTTGGACTCCTTTAGAATTAAAAATTAATTTCCTGTTTTAAAATTAATTTAAAGAATTAATTTCTAATCACCCTGTGTTGGAAAATATGAGATTTGACCAAGTTGGCCATTTCCCTATCCATGTATCTAGCATAGAGTTACTACGAAAAGTGTAACAGCATCAAAGAAAACCAAAAGAAAAGGGAACTCGGGCCTTGTTTACCAAATTTAAAATGTTCTAAACCACTATAATGGATGCTTAAGTCACTATGATTAAAAATTAGAGAATTTATATCCTTTCGGAGGAGAACAATCATGACTGCGTGTTAATTTGATGGTTTTATTATATTTTGTGTTCACCGTGGTGATCGTATCGAGTCGATGGTTGTATATTATCAAGATTATATTTTTTAATTTCTTTAGAGCTAAAAAAACTGGGGAGTTTTATTCCAGCTTTTAAAAGTGTACACATTGGAACAAGAAACTGTCAAGTTCACAGAAAATGTGGCGTTTTCTTCTCACAACATTGCCACTCAAAGAACGGAAAATTTAAAGTTATTGCGTTTGAAAGTAACGAAAGAGATGGCCTCACAAAAAAGGGCCTATCTCGTGCCAGTTTGCTCTCAATGTAGATTTGCTCCCAGTTTCAGAGACTATACTACCGTGTCGTGGCGCATTCATCCCTTAACATATGTACTGTCAATATAAAATGAACGGTTATTAAAGACCGTCCGTACAGTTATATTATGGTTATGTACTATCGTAGCAGTGTTTTAACGCCACCGCGGTTTTCCGACTACCTTTTAATTCAGACAGGTCAGAATAGACATAGACTCAAGAACAGACATAGACATAGAAATAGACATAGACACAGATATAGACAAAAACATAGACATAGATATAGGCATAGACATAGACTAACCTAACCTGCCTATTCTGACCCAACTAATCCTCTTGATGATGCATGATTTCATGGGTGGCGGAAAACTTCGGTGGCGTTAAAACACCCAATTCTAGTCAGTATGAGGAGGGAGCTAAGCTTTATTTATGCGGCAAAAAAGGGAAGATGATCAGAGAAGCGTGATCAGATGATCAAGGAATATTTTGCCAGCCTCAAAAAGTACAGTTTTATATCTCAAATTACCCAGTTTTTTGCGAGGTGTTCTTCCGATCAATATAAAGGCAAGGGGATTTACCTCATAAAATCCCTTCAGTTTGAAAAATATATTTGAAATAAGCGTGGAATATGGATGGTCAGAGGGTAATAACTCCCTCATCTTGCAGAAATATTTTGAGGCCGAAGTAAAAGATCATATACATATCTTAACGTCCACGAGGGTGGAAGGTACAGGGGACATCCCCTAAAAATAACGTGTTTCTGATTATTTACTCCATAGGAAAATCTTTTAAAAAGATAGAAAAAATTCGTGTCCAACAACAACCTCTCCCCCCCTCACAGAAACTATTAAAGGATGTTTCTTTTCAGGGTGATTATCATTTTCGAAGCATGCTTATGTACAAGCTAAATTTTAGCGTCAACACACTATAGATATTGATCATACTGTCGATAAAACTTGAGTTAAACTTTAGCTTAAATAGTTGGGCTTACAACCACCAGGTGAAAAAATCCCTCTTTTGTAGAATAGTTTCTGTTTGTTTTAAGCTTAAACGTCGCTCTTTAATTTCAATTGGAAAAGCTTTTAATTTAATTTTGTTAAAGTGTCTACTCGCTGGAAAAACAATGAAGCTTTCTCTTATTGTCTAAATCATTAAATTGCGTGTCATATTGAAATGTGTAACCTAGTTTTAGCGTGACTCGCATTTCTAGTTTTTTTTTTTTTTTTTCTCTAGATGATAAGTCGACTGTTCCTAACCTGGTAAATCTCGGGGTATGGCGTTGCACTTGAATTGTTTTAAAGCGTCCATCTTTCTATTCAAATTCACTTTGGTAGTCTAGTTTGAGCCTACATTTGGGAGCATTGAATGATTGATGTGGCACAGTTAGGAAAAAAAAGGAAGAAAATGATTTGTTCATTTAGCGCACATGGCTTATTTATTGGAAGAAAAATTTGAATAACTATATCCAGATAATTTGCATCTGGTCACTCCTACCTAGTAATATCTTGGTAGTTTTACGAAATCCGAGTTCAGTGATTATGAAAGCAGATGGCATTAGAAAACATAGGGGTTTCTTTTTTTAAGTGAAGGCACAAAAAAGGTATTTTCAAAATTTAGAAGGGGTGAGTTTTTTTACGAAAATACCAAGAAAGGCTTGATCTGAGTTTGAATCTCCTCCGTTCCACATTTTAAATTTTTTGAATTCCCTACTGATGATATTGGTGATGAACTTAGACCATTATTTTAGTGGTTTTATGGATTTTTTATGTTAGCCTTGAGTGTAAGGACTTGTTTAAGAGTGAAAGGTTATACTTAATGTAACATAAACCACTTACTCAACTTAGCATAAAAATTTTGTACGTAGTGTTAAAAGCCGCTTAATGTTGAAAAAAATTGCAGCCGAGTCGGAGGCTAAGCTGAAACGCCCTTAAAAAGGTGCTCGTTAGCGGCTTTCTAGTAGCCACCCTTGCCAAAGAACACTAATAATTGCTATCAAAAGTGTTATCTTGCTTTGTCCCGTAATGGTAAGTTGTGTGGTTGTGGTAAATTCAAAAGACATGTAATACTCATCATCAGGGTGGTATTTACCAACCACCTATGAAATGAATTGCTTTATTAATGAAATATTTATAGTCGCATTTCTGTCCAGTTTATTTTTCCATATTTTAATAGGTCTCAAGTACATTAGTAGTATCTGGCGCTCCGAAAAACGGAAGAAGATTTACTAGGTATTTTCCAGAGAAATTGCCTACGGATTATCTTGGATACCCGGCTGACTGGCCGCATTTCAATCAGTATGCTCTACGAAAATTGTGGTTTAATTCCGCTTACTAGGGTTGTAATGAGAGAAATGTTGAGATGGCTTGGGCATGCTCTATGGATGAAGAATGACAGATTGTCTTTTTCGACCAACCGTCTAGGGTTAAACGAAAAATAGGTCGTCCCCGGTTGGGGTTGGAGGATATCGTAAGGAAAGATTTAAGTGATATGGGCACTTCGTGGGAGGGTGTCAAGAGAGACTTTGAATGGATATGAATGGAGGAGGCGCATGTGTAGCTCTGTTGGCCTCAGGTGACTTGGTGCTTTATTGAGTTGTTAGTAGTAGTAACATTTTCCCAAAAATGGGATATTTTGCCCTTTTTAGACACAGAAATAATAGATTATTTTTTTTTGTATAAACGTTGTCTCTATGTTCATGACAAGATAAGAATCTTCCTTGTGCAAACAATTGTTCAATAATAACAATTGAAAAGTACAGAACGGGCTCTTCAGTTTCTCGCTCTTCCATAAAACTTATATTTTGTGACATATCACCTTTTGAATTGTGCAACCAAGTGCCAACACAATCTCTCAGCTTGCAAAAATGGTTACGAAAGCAAGCTAAGTTCAAAGCTCACCACAATAATCGATAAGAGGAACAATCCGCTGCAATGGAGTAGAACCTGAATGTGTCTAATGCTGCAGCGAAGGACTCAGTAGGACGCAGCCCTAGGAAATGAGAGCGTAGACGCGGCCAAGAACTCGGAATGACAAGGGAGTCAATGCGACGTGTTCTTACGTTTAATTAAATAAAAAAAACAAGTTTTCTTAACTGAAAGTAAGGAGCGACATTAAAACTTAAAACGAACAGAAATTACTTCGTATATGAAAGAGGCTGCTTCCTCATCAACGCCCCGCTCTTTACGCTAAAGTTTGACTCTTTCTCTCAATTCTTCTTTTAAAAACAGTAAAAAGCTTTAGCATAAAGAGCGAGGCATTGATGAGGAAGCAGCCTCTTTCATATACGAAGTAATTTCTGTTCGTTTTAAGTTTTAATGTCGCTCCTTACTTTCAGTTAAAAAAACTTGTTTTTTTTTTATTTAATTTCTGAACGTTTTTGAATCAATGCATGTTTTGATTTTGGCTCTCCGCAGAGGAATAATCAAAACGAAATTTGCATATTTTTTTTTTGGCTCAATGGCTTTCTCATAATTTTGATCGAATGATTTTGAGAAAAAAAGAGCGGGGGACGAAGCCTAGTTGCCCCCCGATTTTTTGGTTAATTAAAAAGGCAACTAGAATTTTTAATTTTTTACGAATCTTTTTATTGGTAAAAGATTTACGTAACTTATAAATTAGCTTACGTAAAGAACTTTTGTATTCTCATGTTTTTATTACATATATGAGGGGATTCGCCCCATCGTCAGTACCTCGCTCTTTACACTAAAGCTTAAATTTTATCCCAATTCATTAAGAATGACCCCCTGAATCACAAAAGCCATAGAATAAGTAGTTGAAATTACTGAAAATACTTTAGCGTAAAGAGCGAGGTATTAGAAGGAGGTGAGCCCCTCATATGGGTAATAATTTCTGTTTGTTTTAAGTTTTATTGCTGTTCCTTACTTCCAGCTGAAAAAGCTTTTTCACTTTTATTTTTAATTATTTTTTTTTAAATAATGCTAGTAAATCCTGCTCTCCCTTCATGGAAATTTTCTTCTCCCATTACAAATTCTCGAAGGAAAGTTCCCCCAGCATATCCCCCTCTTCTCCACCCCTCCCCCAAACCAAAAAAATCCTCCTGAAAACGCCTGTATACTTCCCAATAACCATTACTATATGTAAGCACAGGTCAAAGTTTGTAACTTGTTGCCCCTCCCACGGGGACTGTGGGGGAGTAAGTCGTCCCCAAAGACATAGTTATAAGGTTTTTCGACTACGCTGAATAAAATGGCTATCTCAGAATTTTGATCCGTTGACTTTGGGAAAATAATTAGCGTGGGAGGGGGCCTAGGTGCCCTCCAATTTTTTTGGTCACTTAAAAAGGGCACTAGAACTTTTCATTTCCGTTAGGATGAGCCCTCTTGCAACATTCTAGGACAACTGGGTCGATACGATCACCCCTGGGGAAAAAAAAAAACAAAAAAACAAAAAAACAAAAAAACAAATAAACACGCATCCGTGATCTGCCTTCTGGCAAAAAATGCAAAATTCCACATTTTTGTAGATAGGAGCTCGAAACTTCTACAGTAGGGTTCTCTGATACGCTAAATCTGATGGTGTGATTTTCGTTAAGATTCTATGATTTTAGGGGGCGTTTCCCCCTATTTTCTAAAATAACGCAAATTTTCTCAGGCTCGTAACTTTTGATGGGTAAGACTAAACTTGATGAAACTTATATATTTAAAACCAGGATTAAAATGCGATTCTTTTGATGTAGCTATTGGTATCAAAATTCCATTTTTTAGAGTTTTGGTTACTATTGAGCCGGGTCGCTCCTTACTACAGTTCGTTACCACGAACTGTTTGATTGAACACACTTAGTTATGTTTAGTTGAACAGTGAGGGACAATCTAGTCCTTCACTTCAGCAATGTTTTCTTCTGTCCTTGCACTCTTTTTCCTGCCTGAATAAGTTCCCCCTGTGGCTTTAGAACATAAGTCCACTTCAGTCCCATGCTCTCCGAACTTCGTAATCCATCTAACAATTGTTTATTTTTGGTGGAAAGTTGCTACAATGGAAACGTTTTCGAAACAGGGAGAATATCTTCTGCTTATTTGTCCAAGACATTTTTGGGGCAACTATAGCTCCAAGCGATCATCCATAACGTCCTGTAACAGAAAAGACATTCGTTAAAAAATAGATTTTTATCGAATAAAATATGGGTACGCATCTATTTGGTTCACCCTGTAGAATAATTCTTGAAAATTTTAACAGAATCGCTAAAGTTATTATATAAACTGCCAAAATGTTTATAGTGTCTGAGTGACAATTTTAATTTTTTAATTCAAACTATAAAAATACCCGAAAAATTTCAAATTAGTTTGGTTTTCCTTTTGCTTAAAGTGTCCTAACAGACAAGTGCCCTTTTCTAAAGTTTTGCTAAAGTGTCCACCTTTCACGTCCTGCAACAGAAAAGACATTGGTTAAAAAAATGGATTTTTTATCGAATAAAATATGGGTACGCATAAACAAAACAGATTTTTTGTTAATTTTCGTACCTCAAATCTACCTCTCTATCTACCGCAAACCTTTACCAGCATCAGTGGGAAAGTAGAATTTTCAGACACAGAATCGGAGACGCAAAATCCTTCGAAACTCGTGGACGATGGCGATTTTCGAAATAGTCCAGGTTTTATGTACCTCAAATTTGCCTCAAAAATTCACCCTAAAAAAATTTAAATTTGTGAAAGAGCGGCAAACTTTTCGGATTTGTAATCAGCACACATTTTTTAGTCGGATAGTGAAAGAATTTGTTGTATAGTAATTTGTTTGAGGTTGACCCCTTTTTTCACTATTTTCTAAGAACCTCTCCCCCAAACTTACTCTCTCTCTCAAAGCTTTAAACCTGAAACAATTTTTTTTTTACTTTAAACATTTAGTTTCGTGTTCATTAGCAAAAAAAGAGCCTAGAAATGACATGTCCAAATGTCACATATCTAGAAATTTGACATATCACGTTTGCTGGTATTTACTCAATCAATATTTTTTGCATTAACTTCAAATTTAACCCAAAAAACTCAAATTTATGAAAGAGGTAGAGTGGTAAACGTTCCGGATTCAGAATCAGCACTTATTTTCTAGTTGGATAGAGGAAGAATCATTTGTATTGCGATTTGTTTGAGGTCAAACCACATTTTTATTAGAATAATAGAGGTTGGTATATTTTGCTCTGTAGAAATCTGTTTGTCGTTCTGGTCTGGAAAATGGTCTTGGTTTTTTTTTTTTTTATTATTATTATTATTATTATTATGTGCACGCTACTTAAGAAAGAAACATTGTGTGGTCATTTAAAATTTTGAAAAAAAAAACAATAACGTTTTTCTGTGCGTATCAAACGTTCTCCAGCCTTAACTTACCAGTTCAGTGTGTCGGAACCTACCATTAAATTCAGTGATGAAAAATACCTGCTTGTAGCCGTGATGTTTCGACTGCATAGTATTGGCAACTGGACTACACGGACTTTAACAAGTCACAACATAATTTGAGGGCTTAATTAGCCCTTTGAACTACTTGCGGGCATAGGACTCCTATGCCTATCTGAACTCCTTTGCGTACTCTTGGAAGAGTTGCAGAAGTGTGAATGACGCTCAGTCGTGTTGAAAACAATGAGTTTCCACTGCCAAAAGATTTAACTAACATTTAACTAAAGAATTGATGCTTTTGGAATTGGTTTCCTCAGGCTTTGGTTAGCTTTATAAGAATAAATGTTTAAAACTTTGTGATAGTGAGACTTATGTGTGAATAACCTTTCTGTACTGTAACGTGCTAATATCTGGATGTGATTTGTAAACTTACCTTGCTCAATGCTTATTGATCTCTTTTGCTTTTGATTTGTCTTTTTAATCATGCCAAATGAGCAGTTTTTTTTTTATACAACTAAAAATATATACCTTGCTTCACCTTAATAGCAAAGAAGAATTGCCACTTTTTTCTACATATTTTATACAGCTATGTAATTCTTGTGGCGAGTTTTCAAATATTTTTTATGGCTTTTGACCTCACACCACCTAATCCTAAAATCATGTGCGGGCACATGGAGATTCAGGCTGTCTGCATGAGGGCCGAGCTCTTTGGCTGTTAATCAAATTCCTAGTTTCCTTTTTTCTTTCTATTTTCACTCTCTTTTCTCTTTTCTTATATTATTCATAGTTCATTCTGATAAACAACTCACTTTTGAACAGTGCTACGCACAAGAGGGTGCCCATTTTCCACCACCTGGTGTATATCTCGGAATGCCAAGTATGCTGCACAGTATCGCCACGCTTGGCACAGTTTCCGCCACGCTTGGCATGCGCCACCAAGTATACATAATTCCTTAAAGTTGGCGACTCCTTGGCTCCTTGTTCATGCCATAATGTTATGTTGTAAATGTGTTCTTATTGTATATATGACAGAAAATTCTTTTCTGAAGGCAAAACTCCTCCTAATATAACTTAACTGTGATCCTTTTTTAGTATAAAGAACCTGTTCCAATCATGGGAAGATCTGCGATTCTGGGAGAGCAAAGAAATAATGATTTTTGTGACGTTGCGTGTGGCAGAGGCGAAACAGCTGATTCAACGTTTGTTATTACTAAAGCTGGTCTTCTTTGTGAATTTAACAATAGAAGAGTACTTGACAAATGGGTTGAGTTGAGGGTGAGTTTATTTAAAGGCTATAAGGGTTTCTATACTGAGCATTCTCAATAACTGAGCATTCGAAAGGGTTTCAAAAACCTTTAAACCCTATGTTTGATTCATAAATAAAGTCAAAGTTCAAGTCCATTTGTCATTGACAAATCCTAGTACGTTGGTGCTGATGATCTACTTCTGGAACATTCAAAATTTGTAAATCTTATAATTACGCTTGAAGGTCAAAAAAAAAAGAAAAAAAGAAAACAGTTTGTCTTTTGATTCAGTCTCTTGGATTTTAACTTTTTTCAATTAAAATAGAAGTCTTCATTATCAGTTCTACATATATCATAAGTACCGAAAGGAAAATGTAAAATTCGGTAAGTTTTATGTTACTCTAAAAAGGTTTTACTTCATTTACAGAAAAAAGGAGGAAACACTTTTGTAACTATCTTCTTTCATTCGTAGATTAAACTCAAGTTTCAAATTCATCTATTTCAAATTAAACTAATTTTCTACCATTCATTTTTTTAATAATAGAAATATTAATTTGAATGAAAAATTTGATAAGGTGTATATACCTTTTTCCCCGTTCATTATCAGTCATCATATAATTACAGCTTATTGTAGGAAACGAAATAAAAGATCTTTGAAAATAGATTATTTGTGCAATAAAATTTTGTTCGTGCAGTATAATCTGTAATAAAATTAAAAGAAAACTAAATATGGTTTGAGTACTTTTTGTGTGCATTTATTGTCCTTTATAACTTGATATCATGGTTGTTTGGCTTGTGGACTTAATCGAGTATTTAATTGCCTAAATCTTTAGAATGCCCAAAGTCACGACATCTTTTTTTTACCTGTCTGCTTGCTCGTGATTTCGATCCTCGCCAGTGTACTCCGACCTTCGGCCTCGCAAATATAACATTCAGAAAAATATTTACGCAGTTGCCATTTTTTTTAAATTTGAAATATTTATGAAAATATTTATCAGATGTCATTTTGGTCATTTTTTTTTTTTTTTTTTTTTTTTTTTTTTTTTTTTTTTTTTTTTTTTTTTTTTTTTTTTTTTTTTTTTTTTTTTTAGAATTTTATAGCCAATCCTCGTTCTCTTAAGTATGAATCACACTTAGGCGTGTTGAAAATAATGAGTTTCCACTGCCAAAAGATTTTAGAATTTTATAGCCAATCCTCGTTCTCATTTCACTTTCCTGCTTGGATAAGTAATTCAGGGGAATTCTGAATCTTAAGAGATAGATGACAATAGTGATTAGTTTTAAGAAAGGGACTCATTTTGATTCTTGCTATTACCGAGAACTTTGAAGCCAGAATTAAATTAGATGGAACTGAATTTCTTATTAATTTATTTATCACAATCTATTGTATGATCACCATAATATTGCCATAAAAATATTACATTTATCGCTAATCAAGGGAAACCATTCCAAGTTCCAACCTTGGAACTTGGCTCAACCAATCATTCCAACCATTCCAAGTAAAAAACCCATTAATTTGATAATTTGAATAAGAAGTACCCAGAAATTCAGTTTAGGATTTGAGGGAGGATTCCCGTAAGCCCACCCTCTTTTTTGGGTAAATTCCTGTAAAGGTCACAGTGTTTACCACCTTTCTAAAAACGATAACTTACCAAGGTCGGTGAATCTTTGTAAGGCTGACAGGCCCTGCTGCGGTCGGTATTCCTTGAATCTAGATGGTAGATATCTATGTATGTTTTTAACTCTTTTATTATATTTTAAATTATAAGCGTAAAAGATTATTGCTAAGTTTAGAGTTGGTACTGCCAAAATAAGTAGTTTGATCGATTTTTGGCAAGTCAAACTTGTGTGGTCCAAGGATCATCCACCTTCATCTCTCATGTAACGTCAAAAGCCATCTCACAAGTTACATTAATTTGAACGGGTTACATGGGCTTTTTCTCTCTCTTTTAATCCTGAGTGTGCATTTTCGTTTAATAAGGTCTTGACATGCAAGATATCAAGAGAATGCATTTGGACGGTATTCAAAAGGTTTGTAATTGCTATCTGAAAAGCAGATTCACTTCTTTTTTTTCGAAGACAAGCCTTGTAGTAGTCATATTAATATGGATGCATCAACAACCCCCTTGTATTAAATCCCCCCTCCTTCCAACAACTGCATATGTAGCACTGATGTGGTTGGGTTTAATTGAAATTGATCTTTGATCATATCTAGTTTTAAGTTAAAGCTCCAATGACATCAGAATAAAAAAATTTGCCCCCTGAAAAAATTTTCAGTTTAACCATACCTGAAAACAGTGATTTTTTTGTTTTCTTTTGGCCGTCACAGAATTAAGGAATTTTTAGTGCAGTACCATATCTTCTTCAGTGTTGCCAAGTTGAATCGTTAAAATAAATAAAACATTATCAAGAGTTGGTTCCCAAAGAACTATAGTATGAAATTCACAGAAAGTCAAACCAATTTGAGAGTAGTTACATTGAAATGAGAATTTTAAGATTAAGTACGGTTTTAGTGTTGAAATGGATATGTGTCCACTAGTGGTGCCAATTTGCAAAAATGCTGGGGGAGGGGGTAAAATTTTTTTAATTTTTTGACTTTTCCAATAAAAATACCAAAAAAGGACATTTATCAAGGAATATATAAAAAAAAGTTTTCTTCCAAATATAAGGAGTGGGGTGGGGGGGGGTCAAATGCCCCTACTCCTATCCCCCCTCCTCTGATTTGGTGCCATTGGTATCAACTTTTTCTATTAAAGTAAAATAAATATCTTTTTGATTTCTAGGTAAAGAAAAAAAGTGTGCGAATTCTAGGTCTATATTACAATGGAATTTGAATGATTGAAACTAGATCAAATTATTATAGCTGACTGGAATAGTCAGTCAGTATCAGGTTTGTAAGAACCTGGTAGTAATCTAAGATTGAATTTAAGAGTAAACATGTCATGTTTTTAATGTTGAAGTGTTTTTGATAAAAACATGTTTTTAATAAAAAGTGTTTGAACCTGTTCAATTTCAAGGCTGATTTAGTCCAATTAAATAAACTAAATGAATTAGATTAATTTAATTAAGTTAGACAGAATAAGGATATTAAATTTTGGCAGTGGTTGTATTTTAATGATAAGACAGATTCGAAGTGCTTTTAACACTGAAATGGATGTTGGTCTATTTTTTGTCTTAAGCGAGGGGGTGCCTACATCTCAGAATGCCAAATATGCCACACAGCTTCCGCCTCGCTTGGCACAGATTCCGCCACGCTAGGCACGCGCCTAGCGTGGCGCGCTAATTAACATAAAATAAAAGAATAAATCTAAATAAATAAAATAAAGAATATTGCCCTCGTGTGCAATATTTCTGAAAGCGCCCTCCCCCCTAGGTCTCAAGTCGAAATATTAACCCTTCTATTTCTTAGGTAAAGTAAGCTGAAACATGGACGAAGGTGAAATAACAGCTGAAATAAATTATAAAGCAGTCTGAATGATCGGGATATGATTTAATTTAATTAGATTTCTGGGATAGTCAGCAAAATAATTAATATTGTTTTTTTTATACTTGAGATGGATGTTTGTGGTAAGTTAAATATAGATGTTTTTGTTTCTTTCGGCAAAGCAAAAATAAAGACTGGACATGTAGCAATTTGTAAATTAAATTGGGATTCGAAAGTTGATTTAATTTGTTTAGATAGCTGGATTAGTCCGGATTATTAAGCCTCTGTTTTATTTACTGATGCTCTAATTTCTATACTATCTAGTTACACGTAATTAAATTTTTTCTTAATGAATTTAAAAAAAGAGGATTTAAAGTACGCTACTGAATTGAGGGTGAATAGTAGGCCTCTTGGAACAAGGACAAATATTTAGTGATGAAGCAAGGGCAGGATGACGACTACTTTAGCCTTGTGTGCGGAAGTATGGATGAGACTGTGGGTCATGTGATGGGTGAGTGTGAACAACATGAGTTTATTGCGAAAGGAAGTGCACGGAGAGTATAGGTTTGATGAAAGATGGATGATAAGCAGGGTCCTATCCAGGGTTGTTTCTTTTCGGGGGGGGGGGTGTTTTACAAAAGAATTTTTTTACGGAGGGGGAGGGGGGTTACAAAAGAAAACTTTAAAAAACGCGTCGGAAATTTTTTATATTCATCTTTGTTATGTTTTTATGATTTTTACAATTCTTGGGGGGAGGGAGGGGGTTGAACCTCCTACCCCACCCCTGGATCTGGCCTTGATGGTAAGTATAGTGACTGCTTTGTAAGTGTTAAAAGGCGAGGATGATTTCTCAGGCTGTCAATGGAGCATTGAAATTTTTTTTGTAGCTCGTGCAGTTTTATTTGTGTAGTATGATTTTTTTATATTAATTTTTCTTATTTAGTATTATTATCTTATTAGTATTTATCTTATTATTATCTTAGTATTATTACTAAGTATTATTACTTATATATATTATTACTTATATTATTAATATATTATTATATCTATATATATATATATATATATATATATATATATATATATATATATATATATATATATATATATATATATATATATATATATATATATATATATATATATATATATATATATATATATATATATATATATATATATATTAATTAATATTAATTTTAATTAATTTTATTAATTAATTAATATTATTAATTAGTATTATTGCTATTATTAGTATTATTATCTTATTAGTATTTCTTATTAGTATTATTTTCTTATCTAGTATTAATTTTTCTTATTTTTCATTATTTTCATTTGTTGTGTGAACTGAATTTTTCATTTTGTATTGCCATGGCCCTAGGGTTTTTAAAGAAATAAAAATGAGTATTAATATTATTGTTATATGACTCTTGGTGCAATTCTGTTTGTTACTAATATAAATTATGACAAAGATTGTAGTGAAGATTACAAACGTAGTAGTTTTACTTTTTAAGTGTCTGGTTATGAGTTTGCGTTTTTGCTTGTCATGCAAGAAAGCAAGAGAATATGTTTGGCCGTTATTCAAAATGTATCATATTACAATCTGAAAAATATATCTGTTTTTAGACATCCATGGCTAACTCGATATCTGTTGGCGAGAATTTGATATTTATCGGCTGTGCAGATGGGATTGTCAGGTGTTTCAACCCTCACACTCTACGTTTTGTGACAACATTGCCAAGAACTCACTATCTTGGAGTTGATGTGTCGGTAGGATTAAATATAAGGTAGGGCTCTCGACAGCGTTCCTTTGGGTTAGGTTTATTTTTAATCGGTTTAAATACTTGACCTTTTTTTTACTGTTTTGACATTTCTATTTAATCAACTTTATGTAATAAAATATTAAACCACCAATGCACATCGTAGCTTCTAAGGCTAAATGTAATACAAGCATAATGTTTTCCTTGTCAGAAAAGAACAAAACACAAACACAAGACAGAAAAAAACAGCAAAATTATGAAAACAATAAAAAGAAACATATTGAGTTAAATAAATAATGTTAATCGGACTTTTGTGCTGAGATTGTATAACTGGAATTCTAACTCTCTATCAATACTGTTTTTATGGCACTTGGTATTAACCAAGTGACATATAGCAATCGCCAATTCTGTCGGTCTGTCTATCTGTCGGTCTGTCGGTCTGTCTGTCGGTCCCGGTTTTGCTACTTTAGGCACTTCCAGGTAAGCTAGGACGATGAAATTTGGCAAGCGTATCAGGGACCGGACCAGATTAAATTAGAAACAGTCTTTTTCCCGATTTGACCATCTGGGGGGGGGGGGGAGTGGGGGCCCGGTTAATTCGCAAAAAATAGAAAAAATGAAGTATTTTTAACTTATGAGCGGGTGATTGGATCTTAATGAAATTTGATGTTTGGAATGATATTGTGTCTCAGAGCTCTTATTTTAAATCCCGACCGGATCTGATGACATTGGGGGGAGTTGGAGGGGGAGAAACCTAAAATCTTGGAAAACACTTAGAGTGGAGGGATCGGGATGAAACTTGATGGGAAAAATAAGCGTAAGTCCCAGATACATGATTGACATAATCGGAACTGATTCGCTCTCTTTGGGGTAGTTGGGGGGGGGGGTAATTCTTAAAAATAGAAAAAATGAGGTATTTTCAACTTACGAACGGGTGATCGGATCTCAATGAAATTTGATGTTTAGAAGGATATCGTGTCTTAGAGCTCTTATTTTAAATCCCGACCGGATCTGGTGACGGGGGCGGGGAGTTAGGAGGGGGAAACCTAAAACTTGGAAAACACTTAGAGTGGAGGGATCGGGATGAAACATGGTGGGAAAAATAAACACAAGTTCTAGATAGATGATTGACATAAACGGAACGGATCCGCTCTCTTTGAAGTAGTTGGGGGGGGGGGGGTATTTCTGAAAAATTAAAAAAAATGAAGTATTTTTAACTTATGAGCGGGTGATTGGATCTTGATGAAGTTTGATGTTTGGAATGATATTGTGTCTCAGAGCTCTTATTTTAAATCCCGACCGGATCTGATGACATTGGGAGGAGTTGGAGGGGGAGAAACCTAAAATCTTGGAAAACACTTAGAGTGGATGGATCGGGATGAAACTTGGTGGAAAAAAAAACACGAGTCCTAGATACATGATTGACATAACCAGAACGGATCCGCTCTCTTTGGGGTAGTTGGGGGGGGGGGGTTAATTCTGAAAAATTAGAAAAAATGAGGTATTTTTAACTTACGAACGGGTGATTGGATCTCCATGAAATTTGATATTTAGAAGGATATCGTGTCTCAAAGCTCTTATCTTAAATCCTGACCGGATCTGGTGACATTGGGGGAAGTTTGGGATGGGGAAACCTAAAATGATGGAAAACGCTTAGATTGGAGGGATTGGGATGAAACTTGCTTGGAAAAATAAGCAGAAGTCTTGCATACGGAATTTACATAATTGGAACGGATCCGCTCAATTGGGGGGGGGGGGGTAATTCTGAAAAATAAGAAAAAATTACGTATTTTTAACTTACGAAGGAGTGATCGGATCTTCATGACACTTCATATTTAGAAGGACCTCGTAACTCAGATATCTTATTTTAAATCTCAACCGGATCAAGCGTAATTGGGGGGGGGGGGCAGTTGGGGGGACCGGAAATCTTAGAAAATACTTACAGCGGTGAGATCATGATGAAACTGGATGGGAAGAATAGAAACCTGTCTAAGATACGTGACTGACATGACTGGACCGGATCTGCTCTCTTTGGTGGAATTGGGGGGGGGGGGTACTTTTGAAAATTGAGGTATTTGTAACTTACGAAAGGGTGACCAGATCTTAATGAAATTTGATATTTAGAAGGATCTTGTGCTTTAAAGTTGTAATTTCAAATTCCGACCAGATCCTGTGACATTCGGGGGAGTTAGAGGGGGAAACCGGAATTCTTGGAAAGCATAAAAATTGGAGTATTTTTATCTTAACGAATAGATGATCAGATCGTAATTCAAATCCCGACCAGATCTTTTGACATTGGAGGGAGTTGGAGGGGGAAGTCACGCCAAGAATAATTAAAGTTGAAGTGGTAGGGAACCAGGATTCAGGACAAGCTACGTCCCTTTTAAGCGGATTATATCGCATCACTTTTGCTTTATTGGTGTTAATTTGAAATCCATTATTATTGCACTGACAGGTGAAACAGTCTTTCAATTAACCTTCGAACTGGGTTAGCGCTTGGAATTCAACCACGAGAAATTTCATCAAGGAGGACAGATCATCCACGTATTTAAAGCGTTCATTAAAGTCAACGAGAACGTAGTTGATCACGGCCAAGAACTGCAAAGCAGCCAGCTTCGAACCTTGGGGAGCACCACACGGTATGGTCATAAACCAATATGGCCCTGGTCATGGAACAGCTCCGACTGCCCCAAACCTATTTTTCGTTGAAGCAATGGTGTTTTGTATGTGCCTTAGCAGTAAATATACATCATGCTGTCAGATTGTTGTCAAAATATCTTCTAAATTGTCCTTGGTCTTTTTTCATGTATTAATACTCCCAATTTGGCTTTTTGATGAATTTATTTTGTCAGACGATTGTTTCACTTTCGTTGTTATCCTCGAAAGTTCGTTTTAAAAGGTAAAACCAAAATGGCTCAATATTTTTCTTATGATGTTTGTAAAGTACTTATTTATTAAACTGTATTTATGCTAATGATCAACTGTATGCTTAAAAAAAAATAGTACAAAAGGACCGAGCTTCGTCGCTCGGTGAAAAGAAAGACAGTTTTTTGATTCTGTTCGCAAAAAAACTTTAATTTTCATTTTATTTTATTCGTTGTAGAAAGTAAAACCATTAGGCTATTGGGCGCCTAAGTATTTGTGACCTCATAAGTCCCTAAACGAATTTTTCCAAAGTTGTGACCTAACTAGATCGTTTTTTTTTCACACCGGACTACGAAAAATCTTATTAAATATTTTCTACGAAAAATCTTATTAAATTAACAATAATCACCGATGCGAAGCTCGGCTCCCTGGTATACAAATTATTACTGTATTTTTTCTGCTGCAATTTGTTGCGTTGTAATGCGTAGCAATCAATGATACAAGACTAACCTCACAGCTTTCAAACGGGAATGTATCTCTCAAAATGCCTGGAAACGACTGATTTGTCAACAGAACAATTGCGTTTGCGACTCCTACTTCTGCTTCTTCGGCTTTCAATCTTCAGGGGTCTCCAATTTCAGTCAGCATAAGATTTATGAAAAATAATAAGGGGGCTGGGAGGGGTAAAAGTTAGATATAAAGGTCTTATCTGACATTTTTACACTTTTTGTGTATTTTCCGTCATACTTCGATCATCTTGATCTACATTGCTCTGCTGATCCTCCCTTTGAGAACAGCTTAGTAAATGATTTTGACAGTTCTCTCAAAAGCGGGAAAATGTCAGATGCGACTTTTTAAAATTTAAATTGGTTTAATTTAATTTGGTTGCATAAAATCAATTTATATTGTAACTTATTTTTAAAATGTATTGAAAACAGAAAATAACAAATCAGTACATCCCAAAACTAAATTGCTAACCCAGTGTTTCTGTGTATACCGATTTATCGTAAAATCTTAATTTTTTGAAAATTTTACGATCAAGAGTCAGGTTTTACGACCTACCTATAAGGATTGATGTTCCGATTATCCGGTTATAGTCGATTCTAAGGGAATTTCGGTTAATAAAATCCAAAAAACTTCCATCTCCTTTTTATTTTGGATCTGCGAAAAACAATCAAGGCTCATATAGCTGAAATTGTTGACCTTTAGCATTATCGATTAACATTTTTTTTTCAAAAGAAAGTAAAGAGCGAATTTACCACTTGAAACGAACAAAAATCAAATTGTATATGAGGAGATTCGCTATTCCCGTAAACTCCCCACTCTTTACTCTAAAGTGCTACTTGATAATTGTATCTTGCTTTGTTTCTTGGTTTTTTTTTGGAAGGGTGGGGGCCTTTGAGAGTTTAATACCTAATAAAAAAAATAAACCAAATAAAATTGAACAGATATTGGCGTGACGGCGATGATAACCTGTTTGATTATGTGCCTATTAATTCTTGTTACTTTTTTTCATATTATTTGAGCTGATCATACTGCGTTCTTCATCCTGAGTTATGAAGTTGCATGCACGCTATAGGTCGTAACCCTTTCTTGAATCGAGTTCAGTTTGACAGTTTTGCTTTATTACGTTTCAAGATCAGTTCTTCAAAAAGTCAATGTCACTTGTTTTTCTTAGTTTTAACTTCCTGGCTCCAGTTTAAAAATCGAATTTTATGCTTTTAATCTTTTTTGAATGGAAACTTCTTTTCGCAAAATTAGTGCTATTTACAAACTTCATGAAGTTTCTGTCCTACTTTTATATTTATTTTGTATATTTTTCTAGATTGTTGCATAATTCGTTCTTAAGTTTTTTTTTAATAAAAAAAAAAAAAATGGTTTCTTTTTTTCACCCACACTACACAATGGTATAACACGTAGAACAACACATGCAAAAACGCATAAGAAAAAAACCCACAACAAACGAAAGGATCTAATAAGGTGGTGATGTGGAGACTTTTGAAAGAACACTGTGTTCGAATGCTTTGTGTGGAGTAATTCTAGTGTTCCTGCAATATCAGGACCAAGGAATTTTTTTAATAAGAGCCCCGGTTTTATCCAAAGCGGAAGAACGAAAAAATATTTGCAAAACACAGAACAATTAATCCTGATTCTTTTGAATTCCGTTTTTTCTCTTTTAATTCTTTTTAACTCCTATTTTCTAAGTTTAAAAATATTTATTTACCTTGGTTGAAATTTTTTAACCTTATTCATTTAACCTTATTCAAAGTGTAAAATTCATAAAATATTCATTGAAAGTTGAGTCATACGTTTTCAAATTAATAACGGTTCTGGCACGTGTGCATGAATTTGTTTCACAGGAGCTTGGGTAATATCATCAAAACCTCAAAAAGAGACGAATTATGCATCAAAAAGAGACAAATGTTTGGATTTTTTAAAATATGGCATTCGAGAAGGGTGCACCCTGGCCTTTCATATGTACCTGTAGTGCTTAGTTTCAGTAATTTGTGTCTCCCCTAAACCTGCAGCTTTAACAAAAAACTTTGGAATTATTTCCTTTGAATTTACTTGAAAGCAAATATCCCACTTGGAAACTCAGACTCTCCAATGATTCGGTGAATTTATGTACTATCTTCCTAACTTAATCTGGAGCATCCGAGTTTCTGCCCTCCCAAATAATATCAATAAATAGTCCTTAATTTAAAGCGCTTATAGCGCTGTAAACCCCCTTGAGAGGAGAAAGTACGTACCCAGGAATACTTTTCGGGTGGACCAATACTAAAAGTCAAATTTTCTTGGTAATTGAAGTAAAAATTGCCCAGAAATTCAGGAAGATTTTGGATATCGATATGGCGGCTTGGGCTTTGACTCTCGTCCCGAATCAGAGTAAAACGAACAAACTCTCTTGAGAACTTGATACTCTTGCTACCTTATTGCAACTTTAAACTGATTTTTAAACTGGCTTGCTGCGTTTAATATACAATTAAACCCTTCCTCCACCATTAACTGTTTAAAGTTACTATGTGCAACTTATTTACGGAACATGATTTGCAAGATTTTTGGGGATTCATATAATCCAGTGTGGAGCTTCTGAAACTTTGCCTTTCCAAATAACAGCATCCATTATCCTGTGAAAATATAGGACGACAAATGGTGTAAGTCTAGCTTCACCAAAGGCTTGACTTGAGGCGCTTCCTACACTTGCTGTGGTGGGGTTTCTTTGGATGAATCTCAATTTGAACGAGTCCTCTATCGACATTCTATGACCACTGTTTCGGTTCAGTCAGGCCCCGAAAAAAAGAAAGCAAATGAATGATCGTCTGTAACGATCTTTCTTAGGAAATGTACTGCGTCATGGCCGCTTTCGGAAGTGTACGATTAAGTGGGCCTTGCATACGCTAAGAGCCACAGGGTTTTCGAACAAGTGTCGAAATGTATACCAGGTTGTAGATAATGAACAACCCCTCTGAGAGCCACGCCCTTTTAAAAAGGAAAATCATGGAAGGAAGGCTTGTAAGCTCTGAATTGATTTTCTAAAATATGTTGAATTTGTAAAAATCATATCTGTTTTTACGAACTTCTCACTCTTTCTTAAATCATGGAAATTTCTGTATGGTTGTAACTTCAGGTGGCGATTTTAAAATTAACTAGTTTCATATAAAAACAGAAGAAGAAAAAGTATGACCTGAGGCTACACTAAGATGATCAATAGCAAATGCACTTCTTTTCGTGTCTTGTCAAATGATAAACGTGACTTTATAATTTGTTGTAGTAGCTTATCATACATAGGAGCTTTACTTTAAGGCAGATGGGCAATACTTTTGAAGAAAATTGCTATTTTTTAAATGAAATAAAAGAAAAGGACAAGCGCTAATTGCTTCATTATAATGAATGCCGTTTTGTGACCAAGTTTAAATAGTTACTGCACTATATACCATTTAGAAAAACCCGCTATTTTAGCATTTATAACATTTAATTTAAATTTTCAGCCATATGGCAAGCCTACCTCCGGGTGCTATGTATCCTGACACAATAGCTGTTGCCTACGACGAAACTAACTATAAAGTTACAGCAGTTTATAATGACCATAGCCTATATGTTTGGGACGTCACCGATATTCAGAAGGTAAATTTCGGAATTTTTTAATAATCAAATTAAAATTGTCAAAATTGCTTCACAGATATCAAACTAGGTATTTACATTAAGCAATGTAAAAAGTGATTAGACGGATTATGTGCACTCAAAAAGTCAAAAATGAGCCCTGGGCTAAAAATTTAAAGTTCAAAATAAGACAAAAAATTCTGTTTCTTTTTTATTTTAAATTTGTTTGGAATATTAAAAAAAGCTAATTTTTAGCCTCATTGCAAGGTTCTTTGGTTGCTGTATTTCCTGATGTAGTAACTGTTGTGCACAGTGATACCAACTGTGAAGTTATATTTTTAACCTCAAATTTATGCATTGAATTTGTATCCAACTCTTGGGTACCAGTTCATGAAAATGAAGAAGTGGGCAGAATAAATTTTTCAAAACACAATTTGCGCTGTGGGGCAATCTTGTTGCTTTTTCAATTTTTTTTTTCAATGTAAAGACCAAAAATAAACAGTTATATCAATTTAGATACCAAAAAAGGTATTTATTTAATGTAGGGTGACAGTTGACCTATCTTTAATTGGCAACCCGTTGTATGTACGTATGTGTCACATGAAACAAGAAGTTCCGTTCAAGTTTTTACTCAAGTTATTTGTCAATGGAAGTTTTGCGTCGTGTATATCTTTTTCAGACATTTTTCTTTTTTAGATACTGTCATAAGTAAGATGCCACTAGCCTGATAAAAAAAAATCTTGACTCATATTTTTCAACAGCTGCCATATTTCAAGAGGTTACAGAATTGGTATCAATTCACAAAAATTTGAGGGGGTAGGGTCAAAATGTATTTTCCAAATCTAGGGGAGCGCGCAATATCAAGGGAAGAATGAAATATATGAATATCAGCTCCCGAGTCGGAAAGTTCAATGACAAAAAATTTTAATTCTTACCGCTGTTTTTTTCTATTATTGCTGTTTTACTATCGCAACTTTTACTTTTTGCAACAATGCCAGATTTGCCTCTCACTCAATCCGACTATCTGTCTTGGCTTTTTCTACAATTAGCCATGGCTTGATGACCACAACTACTTGATTTTAATTCAATATCAACGGATTTGGTCATCACCTTACATTTATTATCAAACAGTTCGTGGTAACGAACTGTAGTAAGGAGTGACCCGGCTCAATAGTAACCAAAACTCTATGTAATGGAATTTTGATACCAATAGCTACATCAAAAGAATCGCATTTTAATGCTGGTTTTAAATATATAAGTTTCATCAAGTTTAGTTTTACCCATCAAAAGTTACGAGCCTGAGAAAATTTGTGTTATTTTAGAAAATAGGGGGAAACACCCCCTAAAAGTCATAGAATCTTAACGAAAATCACACCATCAGATTCAGCGTATCAGAGTACTCTACTGTAGAAGTTTCGAGCTCCTATCTACAAAAATGTAGAATTTTGCATTTTTTGCCACAAGGCAGATCACGGATGCGTGTTTATTTGTTTTTTGTTTTTTTTTCCCAGGGGTGATCGTATTGACCCAGTTGTCCTAGAGTGTTGCAAGAGGGCTCATTCTAACGGAAATGAAAAGTTCTAGTGCCCTTTTTAAGTGACCAAAAAAATTGGAGGGCACCTAGACCCCCTCTCACGCTAATTATTTTCTTAAATTCAACGGATCAAAATGAACTTTTTAAGTGACCAAAAAAATTGGAGGGCACCTAGACCCCCTCTCACGCTAATTATTTTCCCAAATTCAACGGATCAAAATTCTGAGATAGCCATTTTATTCAGTGTAGTCGAAAAACCTTATAACTATGTCTTTGGGGACGAATTACTCCCCCACAGTCCCCGTGGGAGGGGCAACAAGTTACAAACTTTGACCTGTGCTTACATATAGTAATGGTTATTGGGAAGTATACAGGCGTTTTCAGGAGGATTTTTTTGGTTGAGGGGAGGGGTTGAGAAGAGAGGGATATGCTGGGGGAACTTTCCATCGAGAATTTGTCATGGGAGAAGAAAATTTCCATGAAGGGAGAGCAGGATTTACTAGCATTATTAAAAAAAAACAATTAAAAAATAAATGTGAAAAAGCTTTTTCAGCTGGAAGTAAGGAACAGCAATAAAACTTAAAACAAACAGAAATTATTACCCATATGAGGGACTCACCTCCTTCTAATACCTCGCTCTTTACGCTAAAGTATTTTTAGTAATTTCAACTATTTATTCTACGGCTTTTGTGATCCAGGGGTCATTCTTAATGAATTGGGATAAAATTTAAGCCTTAGTGTAAAGAGCGAGGTACTGACGATGGGGCGAATCCCGTCATAAATGTAATAAAAACATGAGAATACAAAAGTTCTTTACGTAAGCTAATTTATAAGTTACGTAAATCTTTTACCAATAAAAATATTCGTAAAAAATTAAAAGTTCTAGTTGCCTTTTTAATTAACCAAAAAACCGGAGGGCAACTAGGCTTCGTCCCCCGCTCTTTTTTCTCAAAATCATTCGATCAAAATTATGAGAAAGCTATTTAGCCAAAAAAAAAAAAAAAAATATGCAAATTTCGTTTTGATTACTCCTCTGCGGAGAGCCAAAATCAAAACATGCATTGATTCAAAAACGTTCAGAAATTAAATAAAAAAAATAAGTTTTTTTTAACTGGAAGTAAGGAGCGACATTAAAACTTAAAACGCACAGAAATTACTTCGTATATGAAAGAGGCTGCTACCTCATCAACGCCCCGCTCTTTACGCTAAATTTTTTCTACTGTTTTAAAAAGAAGAATTGAGAGAAAGAGTCAAACTTCAGCGTAAAGAACGGGGCGTTGATGAGGTAGCAGCCTCTTTCATATACGAAGTAATTTCTGTGCATTTTAAGTTTTAATGTCGCTCCTTACTTCCAGTTAAAAAAACTTGTTTTTTTTATTTAATTTGCAAGTGGAAAACATCTCTTCCGATGTTTTGGGTACTTGTGGGTGCCAAAATATTGACAATAAAACCAAATATAGCGTTTTTTTTTTTATAATAAAAACGACACACAGCTTTGGATATGAATTAGACACTGATCATGGATAAACTCAGTATGGACACTCGTCCCGAAGTAAAATAAATTTTAGCTTCCGGCTCTGACGTGGAAGGTCAAATATGGCATAAGTGGCCTGGTTTCATGGGCTCAGTTGTTTTATCTAAACATCTACTACTGCTAACAGCTCATTGTTGCACCAAGTCGCCTGAGGCAAACATGGCTATGCACCATCCCCCTCCATACCAATCTATTGATAGCCTGCCTCTTTACACCCTCCCAAGAAGTTATAATTTTCAACAAATGCTTGAATGGGACCCAATTATTTGCTAATAAAATGGTTTAAAAAAATCGAAGGTATCGAATGCTGAACCGGCGTTTTGAGTCCGTTCTCAAAGCCAAAAAATAAAATGAAAAAAGGAAAAGTAAGAAAGACAAGGATTAAACATCCACAAAAAAATAGAATGAAAAAAAACCCACTAAATGATTGAATTGCCTCTTGGAGTCTGACAGCTTAAGGAAGTGGGTAATTTCTTTCACGGGACGGGGAGGGGGGTATTCTTAATATGTAGAGCACTCCTTTCATTCTCCATTCTCTTTGTGGGGGGGCCCTTAGATTACTTATTCTTTTGGTATACAAGATCTTGTAATGGTATACAAGATTTGAATTTTTATTATTTGGAAAAGGCTTATAAACTTTTCCAGTAATTTTTTCTTTCGAAATATTGCTCCTCTCCCTTTATTAAAGTTTGACATTTTATCCTTATTTAATAAATGATGTTGTTGACCAGTTACAATCTTAATTGTAAAGTTAAGTCATTGTGATATTTTTTTGTGTATTTTTAGTCCACAGAAAAAAAAACTGCGCATTTTTGTTTTTCATTATTTCACTGACCTGCACTTCTATTGTTCACTTGTATTTTGCGCTTTTCAGAGAAAATCAAAAGAGAAACAAGGTTGGGAGGTACGAAAATTTAGACCGAGAAAATTAAAACTAAAGACGTGTCTATGAAGTCGCTCATTTCCTGTCCTATTTCTACGTGACTCATTTGACACGCTTAGCTTGTGTAGGTTATTTGAAATTTAAGTGAGTGATATTCATGCACATTTTTGCAATGTTGCAGCATATTCAAGCATATATTTCACTTGCGTGGTTACCTACTTTTACGTAACTTAAATTAAGCGACACATGCTCTGAATAAATGTTGTACACCCTTCAAGGACTACTTCTACAAATTCGTCGTAACAGGAATTCTTAGTGATTTTAAGCCGCTATATAATATTCTGTTCTGATTTATGGTCTTTTTTTTTCTTTGTACTCTTTTGAACTACCCATCTCAGGGACTTTAGCCTACCCATCCTTCCGCGATACTGAAATACTCGACGCTAAATATGTACTCAAGCATGTGCCTAGGAATATTTTCCGTGGGGGGGGGGGGTTATAAAGGGGGTAATAGGAGGATATGTCTTTTAAGTGGAATATAGTCAATTGACGTTTGTAATGAAATGAATACGAAAATATAGTAAGAGTAAGAACTTAGTAAGAGTCTTTCATACAAATAATAGTTCAAATCTGTATATTTCGGCCTCATATCCGGAACCCATTAGCAAAGGGAAAAAGGGAACAAAGCAGAAGCTAGTTTAAACAAATTAGGACCTATATAAAAAGTAAGAAGAAAACACGACTGTATAAAAAAAAACAAACAAAAGAAAACTGAAAGAAACTCCCATTTCATAAACTGTAATTGTTGTTGTTAAACAAGTCTAGAATGATAATTCATACAACAAAACAAAAAATGCAATTATTTACGAATACCCTTTGGGTAGAATACTTTTTTTCCACTTTTGTGGTTACCTACTTTGTTGCAAATTAAATCATAAGACATATTCTCAAAATAAGCGCCTTCTCCTTGTAAACGCTAGTATTACAAATTGGTCGCAGTGTTAATCGACGGAAGGCCAACTTATGTTTCATTCCATCTTGCTTTGGATGGCCACCATCAACCGGAAATTCTTAGTGGCTTTACCGGTTCTTAGTATCTTTATATGATATCCCATTTTTACTAAGACTCCTTCTGCTTTTCAGTTTTTCCTTGTTATCTGTTTAGTAATAATTTAATTTTTTTTATTTGGTTTTTATCCATCGCGAGGGCATGTTTAAGCCGTCGTTCATTCATGATTACTGATAAAACTAGATACTGAATGTACTGATATGCTGGGTTTATTCTGAAGGCCATAAATATGCGCCACGAAGGCAAGTTTCTCCTTTGGGGGATAGGGACGGAGGAAGGAGCTTCTGACAAAGCAGACACTCCAGACCATCTCACAAAACCGGATTAATTCCATTTTTTATATATCCAGCCTATCCCCGTCAGGACATTTAGCTGATTGATGTGGCCCTGATCGATTTATCTTTAAGATATGCTCTTCATGTTGAAAACATGTTTTACCTTATCAAATCTATTTCTGTCTTCATGACTTTTTGTTAGACCTTTAATCGATGTTGGGTATTAGCCAGAACTCAGCTGGGTTTCTCGCCAAAAGTTTGATGGGCGGTGATCGGTGATTCAGATATCTCGTTCATGTTTTCGGATTGTTTTTATTCATTCAAAATAGTCGTTAAGTAAGTAATCTTAGTCATCCCATAGCTATTAAGTCTATTTTATTTGGGGTATGGTCAAGATACTTCAAAAAGAGAGTGTTTTAATTCAATTTCGTTTGAAAGTAATCATCTAATGTACTGCGTATTTGGTTCTCAAATGCTTACTGAAGGCATTGTGGGACTCTATATAGGGGGAAACTGTCTAGTTGAACCCCTTACTCAACGATTTCGTAGAAATTCCCACTAGAGCAATCTCTGAGAAGTGACTAGCCACTTATGAGCTCATAATGCGGCATCACCGCCTATGTTTACTGCGTTTTGTTTGTGCGCACTGGAATTATTAGAGTAAATTTTGAGGAAGAGAGGGTGTAAGATAATAATTACAGCATGGAATTGTAATTCAGGCACGTTTATTGGTGGGTGCAGTGAAGATGTTAAAAGTAGAATAGCCATGGCCTAGGGTGTTTTCTCACAATTGAAACAAGTTTGGAAGAATAGGAAGATATGTTCGCAGACCAAGATTAGAATATTGGAAGCTACAGTGATGACAGTGGTCAAATAGTGCTCCGGGGTGCTCCGAAAAACGGAGGAGGATTTGCTAGATGTTTTCCAGAGAAATTCTCTACAGATGGTTTTGGGTATCTGACTGACTGACAGTATCCCAAATAGTAAGCTGCGGAAAACATGTTGTTCGGTCCGGCCTTCTAGGGCTGTAATGAGAGAAAGGACGAGATGACTGGGGCACGTTCTGTTGATAAAAGATAAAAGATGACAGGTTGCCAAACCGTTTAGTTGTCCAACCGTTTAGGGCCAAAGGAAAGGCAAGTTTCTCTGGATAGAGTGAGAGGGTGTCGTAAAGAAAGATTTAAGGGGAAAGGAAACTCCTTGGGAGGTTGTAAAGAGGGAGGCTTGAATAGATTGGGATGGAAGAGAAGCGTGGGAGCTGTGTCGGCCTCAGGTGACTTGGCGCTGCAGTGAGTTGTCGGTAATAGTAGTAGTAGTATTGAGACTAACTTTATATTTTGTCACCTCAAGCTTGGTCACAAAAAACAATTTTATCGCCTAAGAGACATAAATTTGGTATCAAATAGTATCTTACTGTGATGAGACCCAAAATGTCTTCAATGAGTCTGTATACTGCCTCTAATATCCTTTTTCTACAAACAATACACCCTTCATAATTTCATTAGTCAGCTCCCATATCCAAGTTCAAACCAATTCAGGTACGTTTTAGTTACCATTTTGAGTTTGATAACACATATTGTTTATCGCTAGATACCATGTATTGTATGTCCATGTCGCACATGTATAAGGTTTTTTTTTGTATATTATCGAGTGTGGGCCTATCTGACCCTATTGAAAAGATCTGCTAAATGATATGGTCATAGGATCGGTTAGTTTTAGAAGTAACTTTATGATCCATTTTTCTTTTATCTAAATGAAAGAAATCGCTATGGTCATCTTCCACCTAAATGAGTGCATTGGCTGGCTGCAAATGCTCTTCCCTTATAAAACGTATTTATTTTCGATGAGCAAACTAAATACTGAATGAATGAATGTATTTTATAACTGATCAAAAGTACAAAGCATGCCGATGGAGTATAACAAAAAAAAAAGAAAAAGAAGAAAAAAGAAGACACATACAAAAACAGGAGCAAATATGTATAAACGAAAAATCCGAATAAACCAGACTTTTCAAAAAAAAATACTTCACATTCAAAATGATGTCAACATTTGACACAAAAGATACAGTACATAGTGACAAAGGAACGAGAGAGGGAGTGATAAAGAGAGAAAGGGATAGAATTGAAAATGGAAAAAAGAGATTGCCTGATATACCTGACAGACATTGGTAATTCTGCTGCTGCTACTACTGCAAACAGCTCTTCGTAGAACAAGTCTACCGAAGGCTTACACAGAAGCACAAAGCCATATCAGGTTCTTGGCTACATCAAGTACCTCTAGCTGGGAGCACTTGGTAAAAAATGATGTGGCGTCTGTGTTCTTTTTTTTTACCCTGGCCATTTTGCATCGAATATGTGGTCATAGAAACTTACGAGATGACTAATTGAAACTTGAATGTTTTAGTGCCCTGGCCATTCACTACCCTGAAAGATTTAAGGGTAGTAAAAGATTTCACTACCCTGGCCATTTTGCATCGAATATGTGGTCGTAGAAACTTACTAGATGACTATTGAAATTGAAACTTGAATGTTTTAGTGCTGTTTCAAAGATTCAAAAGTGATCGGATTAAAGCGAGGTAGAGTTTTTTTTTATATAATTGTTTGGTATTTTTTTTTACCTCAAAGGTCCGTACTCCTCAAGGAGGATGAGCTAGCATTACACAGGTTTGGACCACAGTTTTCAGAATTTGTATCTGCGAATTTATCTGACTTTCTGTCACAATGTACACTGTATACACACAGTTTTGTGTACAAAAAATTTACCTAGGAAACATGGAGGACGTGGGTGTACTCATAAGCAGGAATTTGAAACCCTCAATTGTAATCAGTTTATATATTTTATGTGATTAGTTCTTTTTCATTTCACTTGCATTGGAATTGTTACGCTCTCTTTTAATCGGAATATGGACAGTAAACACTGAATTATTTTGGCTATTTTTAGCAACCACTTTAAAAGTTTTAAAGAAATTTTATTCTTTATTATATTTAATGTTATGTCTTGCCATGCCGGCATCACTCTGAAGATGTTTTAAAGTATGTTTTTTTTTTGTCCACTATTGTATTTTGCGGCAGTTACTTTCTAATTACTATTTTTTATATAACCCGGATGTCGAAATTATAAGCTTGCTAGCAATTATTGTTTCGCTTCCTTTGACTCCTTGAAATTACATTTATTCGCAGATTTCACTTTATGACTAAACTTGAAATACTTTACTGAAGCTGACCCTTAACTCACTTTCTTATTTCTGAAAAAAAAATGTTCAGTTTTTCATTTTATCATATTTTATTAACATAGAAAGCAAACATAAAGCATAGCTCAAATCTAAATTCAGGAATTATCCCACTATAAATGAGTGTTAAATAAGCCAATTAGGGGAGTGGGACCTTTGTGTTATCTAGTTTATGGATTAACGACACTTTCTGAGTACAGGGGTCCTAGAGTTAGCCCCCCGGCAGTTGCGATTAAATCCAGGGAATTTTATTGCCAAGCAAAGATCACGGATGTAAGAAGAAAAATCCTCCTGAGCCATTGCTGCCCATAGAGTGTCGAACTAACGTTTCGATTGCTGGGTATTCTTTAAAGGGACAAGTAGCAAGCCTTTCCCCAACCTTGCCGCAGCGGGGATTGATCCCTGTGTCCCATAATGTCAAGCCGAGCATCAATCCACTTTGCTGCCACAGGGTACCTCAAGTTGTCCTTAGTGTGGTAGCCACAGCGTACCGTAGGTAGTTCTTAGTGCGGAAGAATTACGTTGATCGCTTAAAATGGATTTTCCTTTGAATAGTTTAATTTAGCGACATTTTTGAACAATGCTTTAATAACAATCAGAAATCTATTCACTCGCCATGGAGAAAGAAACAGAAACTAAAGCATATAATTCTAAGTTTTTTTTTATTGCTTGAGTGTATAAAAACCTGATAGCGTGTTTTTGAATGTCTTTTTTCGAGGGTCAGTTTTACCTTGTGTATTTTGTTAGTTTGAAAAATTCTTTAAGTTACGTCCTCTAGGCTATTAATTCTTTATTAATTATTTAAGAATGATTCTTTAAGTCTAATTAAAGTCTTTGATTATTTAAACTTTAAGTCTTTAATTCTGTAAAACTTAAGTCTTCAATTCTTTAAGGCTATTAATTCTTTAAGAAAACCTCCTCCAGTCTTTCACCTAAGAAAAAGTTATGAAATAGATAATTCAAATGTCGGATTTGTGTAAATACTTTTTCCGATTTTTTTTCTATAGATAAGATCTCAACCCTTCACCTGGTATTCAAAGGTCAGAAAGTTCCATTTAATTAAATCAGCTTACATAATTCGGCTTAGATCGTAACTAAATTATGTTATTTTTTACATCATCAGGTTAATAAATTATGAACGATTAAATGCACTGAAAAAACAGGGAACAAAAGAGTTCATATTAGTGTGGCATCTCAACGGTTCAATATTATCCTTGCTTCAGGTAGGTAGCCGCTTTGCATAAGGAGGTTGCAGCCACGGGCAATGACTCTGACTCGCTAGTAGTTAGTGTCCGAAATTGTGGTCAAGTTAGTGTCTGTACCCACGGAGAGAGGGCGTTTTTATTGACACGAAAGTAAACTCGCAAGACACATACTTTGCTTCGAGTATGATTTTTTGTAGCAAGTTTCTGCATGGTTTCGATGGCATTACTGATGTATTCTCTACTGCCCCCTTGTGCACCTAAATTCTCAGGAGTCTCCAGAGGTACTTGCAGCATTCACAAAGAGACGCCAGCCGTCCCTCAAAACGCGTGGCTACCTTAGTGCCTTCTTTTTCAGACTGTATTAAGTGCAGCTAGTCTCAAGCCTGGAAGATGGAGGAGGGCTGGGTAGTGAATTAGCACCTCACTCTCAAAAAATAAGAAACCAGTGATAGACACCTCAACGCTGAAAAATAGCCCCTAGTTTTAACAATGTATCATTTTCCGACATAACTTACTATTAAGAAACGGGAATTTAGACCTGGCCTTCGTAAATTGGGAAATACTTCATGCATTAGGGGAAACTATTCAATAACAGAAAAACCTGGATTTAACTTTAAGCACAAACACACACAAAAGGGGAATTTGTCAACGGCAGAAGCATCACTAACCAAAATGCGAGGGGGAAGGACTTTAGCGAGGGACATTACCGTCTTGCTGATAATTTTAACTTACCGTGATCAACATATTACCAAAATCAAAATAAAAGTGACAGAACTGTTATAAGTTGTTATAGAATTGATAAAACTATGGTTAAATCTTGGTGCTTTGCATCACCATTCGCCATAATTTTATGATCTATTTTTTCTGTACCAATGTTTCGAACGCATAAGGTAGTACTGTCCTCCCCCTCTCGCATGTGACGCCACTTGTCAACGCTCCATCCTTGCTGTATGATCATTGATTATTTTTGTCCAGCAAATAAGATCCATATATATTTTACTCATAACTTCGGATCATTTCAAGAACAAACTGAAGAGAAAGAGACCTTTCCCTAAATCAGTGGCTCCCATTCGATTTTGGGCCATGCCCCACTTAGGTGTTTCTCTAATCCTGGTGCCCCCTCGTTATATTTAAATCTTGTTATTCAAAACTTTCGTGTATCCACCTGAAGGAAGATTAAAAGGTATTAGCCTGGTATATTTTTCCGGGCCGTCCTCTCAGCATATTTTATCCTTATGAAAAATGTTGTTCTAATACAACACCTTTTGTACAATGAAAAACATGATTACAATACTATCGCGTATCTTTTTTGCTCATTAAATGCATATGAATGCGATATCATTCAAATGAATTTTTTTGTTTTTAATTAGGGCTCTAAAGTGTAGCTTGGCGAAGGGTTCATGTCCTGTCCATGACCTACCAAAATATTGCCATAACTCATCGGTGGGGCCTGTGTCCCACGTTGGGAATCATGACCCTAAATAGGCATAGCTACCCATTGGTAAACGCATTTCAGTTGCAATTGGAATTTATAGTTACTCGAAATCCACTATGAATTTAAAGTTAAACTTCTAAGTTAAACAGTTCAATTGATAAAATTGAAAACTTGATCAATACTATCAGCCCTACATGTTTGTTCATTCTACTACACAATTTGTGACACAGTAATTCCTTGGAAATAAAGCTCTTAAAATCACTAATATGCGAAAATAACTAATTCAAAAAACTAAGGTTCATAAGTCACGTTTATGGATATTTCAACGTCGTGAGATCCTGTGTCTGCCGTCTTCAGTCGGAACTTAAGTTTACCGTCGCTTTTGAAGATTTTTGGGGGGGGACATGGGTTTTTCTAGGGTAAGGGGTGCTACTCTCTTATTTCCTCCAGCGGTGCTCATTAGGGACAGCTGCCATCCCTAATGAGCTATTAATGCCTTTACTCATTTTCTTGTTGACATTTTTGTAAAATAAGAATGAATTAAAAAATTCATCTATATAAACAGTGAACATATTACTCGCTGCTTCACATAATTTAAATCTCGCACGGCACAAAACTAAGGCCCTTGAAATTATACAAATAGTCTTAATCTATCTTCAAACATTTCAACATCACCAGATCCCTACTGAGATTCATCAAAATATTGAATTATGTTTTTACGATAAAAATAACTTTTCGCCTTTCTTTTTAGGTTGGCAAATCACATTCCTTTTTATTTCATTCCTCGTGCATTTGGGGCGTCGATGTTGCCTCAGGTGATGCGAAACACGGCGTACTACCTCCCTTGTCTTTCATAACATGCTCAAACGATGACACTGTAAGGATATGGAATCTGGAACCATGCGCAATAAATAATGGCGTCTATCGAAGAAATATTTATTCGACCGTAAGTTAAAGATTTGTTTAGTATTTGTACTCGCTGAACACGATTTTGTCCCTTGAGAGGAAGAGAGTCGACACTGCTGAAACGTGATATTGGCTACAGACTTCGAAGTTCGAGTTTTGTCAGTGATTCATTATGTGATATAACACCATAGTAATAGAATTATTTTTGTTTGGAACCTTTCGAGATGGTCGTTTGTCGTATCAAAGAAATTTGATATCATTAAAATCAGTATCGGTGATATTTATTTTACTTCTAATCAGGAAATGTTAAGAATTCTTCCCCCCTCTAAAAAAAAAAAAAATTTTAAGTTAGAATTCACATTCTAGCTTAAATATAGATTATAACTTACAAAATTGACTATTATAACCAATGCTGAACATAGCTACAGCCCTTAAGCGGCTTTCACACTACGGACGTGATTTTCTATGCTAAGTGGTTAAGTTACTTTAGGTATGACCATGTACAATTAAACCAGTCCTTTTCACGCTAGTCTGGTGTTAAAAGTCATAAAAATATCATAATCGTTGACTAAGTTTATGGCAATTATTGTAAGCAAACTATTCAAAAATTGAAAACATGGAATGGAGATGGGAACTCAAGCTTTGATCAATCATGAAAGACTCTTTGAAAATGTTTAAATTTTTATTTTCAAAATTTGTTAAATTCTCATCCAGATCTTCATTGTGTTGCTGATGTATTGTACTTCCATAGTATAACATAAACTTCTGTACGTAAAATTTTAAGTAGAACTTGAGTTTTCGTAGCATAGCCTTCTTTGCGGACAAGATTTGCTCCGTAAGATTACACAATGTAACATAAACTCACAAGTTATGCTTGTATGAAAGGTTTTAAGACGTAGTGTGAAAGAACCATTAAAGCAAAGCTTAACTTAATACTAAATTCGTATTTTAGTTTAAATAAAAACTATAAATCATTCTAACCATCTGTATTCACACGTTTCAAACTTAGTGGAGAGGGGGGAAGGAGGACTGGATTAACCAATTGGCCCGGGCATAGGGGTGCACAATGCCAGGGAGATTTTTTTCTTAACAAAAACTGAACCAATCTTATTTATCGTCAAAGTACCAGGTGCACTCCGCTGTCATGCAGTCTATTCGCAGAAAAGGATTGTAAAACAACACATGAATACTATGTCCACTTACAAACAGTCCGATTTCTCCCGTCACAATGACAGCTGAGAGTTGGGCATTACTTTTGGCTCGTCAGTCGCGTTTTGTTCAGTACTTCCACTATCCCTGAAATTTCGGGGACTTCCCCGAAAAGCTAACAGAAACGGAGCGGCAAAAACGCTTGGTCCTAGGAGCGTCAATGCTATAAATCTGTTCCTGGGGGGAGATTTTTCCTGCGTTTAGTTCTTAATATGAAAACGGGACATTTCTAAGACAGTATCTGGCGAATTTTCCGGGAGCTTTCGGAAAACTACCTTTCGCCCATGTACAGATATGATAATTCCACGGTAAGGTTTGTTAGATTGATTAAAAAGAATAAAAATTAAAGAAATAAATAGAAAATGTAGATTATATTTTAACGCATTCAATTGTAGCCTCGCGTACCTCAGAGGTATTTAGATTCTGGCCAATTCGGACTGCAAAGTGGCCTATACATCAAAAAAATTATTCACTTATATTTAACCCGAATAATAGTTTTGTTCTCAGAGAAAGGGTTACTAACACCGTTTTGGTTCTCAATGCAGACTAATAATTGATCTATATTAAAGTTGATCCGGTCAACATAAGTAATTTTTGAAATATTGGCTCAACAGGTTAAGTGCTTGAGATTTAGGATTCTTCAATGCTACGCCTAAAGCCTTTCATGCTAGGATAACTCAAGATTGTGCGTTTGGTGATATAATCTTACGGAACAAATTTAATTAGTAAGTAGGGACTAACTAGACTCAGGTCTGCTTAAAATTTTACAGTACGTCAGTTTATGTTCTCTTACTACTACTACTAACAACTCATCGCAGCACCAAGTCGCCTGAGGCCAACACAGCTACGCACGCTCCTTTTCCATCCCAATCTATTCAAGTCCTCCCTCTTTATACCTTCCCATATAGAAAAATCAATAGCCAAAACTTAATAGTAGCAACAAAGTAACTTTTAAAAATAAATCAGTAAGGTTTTTCTTTAAAGTACCCAGGACATTAAAATTAAAATGTTTTTTACACCCTGGCCCCATCTTCGGTCTATTCATTCCTGAAAACCGGGATTTTTCTTTTGTTTCTTATACACCTATTGGTATTTTTGTTGTTGTGTAAATCCTCTCTGTAGTTGCCGAAATTGAATCTTGTCGGAAGCTTTTTCTTGTTAAACAGTTTGTGGTAACAAACTATAGTAAGGAGCAACCCGGCCCAATACTAACCGAAACTCTAAAAAACGGAATTTTGATACCAGTAGTTACATCAATTTTTTTTTTTATTGTTTTAAAAAGTAGAGTTGTGACAAAGAGTCAAACTTTAGCGTAAAGAGCGGGGCGTTGAGGAGGGGACAACCCCTTTCATATACGGAATAATTTCTGTTAATTTATCTATGGATGATCGTAAGTGAATCATTAGGATGATACACCCATTATTTTTTTCAGGATATTGAACAAATAAAGGCTAGTGGGAATATGTAAAAATTAAGTACTAAAAGTGATATTTTTAGAGCGCAAGAAACTAAGGATTCTATTTACATGCCAATATTCAAGTAAAAGGATAAATATAACATAATTAAATAGCCTAGTTGGTCTTTCTAAAAAGATTTTTTTTTAAGTAAGTCAATTAACTAATTTGAAGCTTTTAATCTTGAATATTTTTAATAATATCCATAATGCATAGCTTAGGTTTATGGCACTGTTTGTCTTTTAAAAAAGCAATCAGGAAAGTTACACTTCTTGAGCTTCATGGCGATATATTCTTTTCCCTCATTTTCCGCTTATTTTTCACACACGTTCCTTATTTTCAAACTTGGCGCCTGTTAAGCGTAGAACTACCTAAGTGCATATAGAGGTCTTGTCAATAAAAATTATCTTCCGGGGCTTTCCTGATACTTTAATACGAACATAATTATGTAAATTTCTACTTAACCAATTCAAAGAATCAGATTTCATTTTATTGTCCTTGGTATTTAGCTATCCACGCTTAATCAGAGCTTGAATATCCGTATCTGTTTTACATTTTTGTCTTTAAATACTTTGCTTTTGATGATGGTGATGATTTTAGACGATAATTATGACCAATTTTTTTGAAATTCCAATTTAGCCTAGTGTGAAAGGATTGTGGAAGATAAAAGTAGCTTAACCACTTGGTATTGAAAATCACGTTGGTGGTGTGAAAACCACTTTAGTCTCTTGGTTATAACTGTATAAGACCGTTAAATCTTTCTAAGAGTATTTCTGTATGTTAAGCATGAGAAATTTCTGGTATTAGCTTGGAACAATAAACAAAAATAATTTGTTGTTGATTTGGTTCGCTGTTGTTAGATTTTGTTGGCGGCTTGTAGTTGTTGACACCATAATCTTGTATATTCCATTTTGAGAACTTTATACTGATTGCTTTATCTTGCATATGCTTCCTTTTGAGATAGGAGTTCTAGCAATTATGTTCACAGGAAAATGGTATTGAGCCCTCCCCCGCCAAAAAAAGGACAAAATTCCTCAATTTCCCCTAATTTCTAGGCATTTCTTATTCAAACTTTCCAATAAAGTATGTTTTTGTACTAACGGCCCTACCCCCGAAAGAAATAATGAAATAATATCAATTAAAGTAGCAGTAATAATATCAATATAATAATAATATAATTAATGGTGATAATAATATAATGAATAATAATTAAATAATAATAATAATAGACTCCCGAAAATTGTCCTTTTGGGTCAACCGTCTAGGGCTAAAAGGAAAGCAGGTGGTCTGTGGTTGGAGTGGGAGTTTGTTATGAAGAAGGATTACAAGAAAATTGGAAGTTCCTGTGAGAGTGTAAAGAGGGAGGCTTTGAATAGACTGAGATGGAGGAGGAGCGTGCGTAGTTGTTTTGGCCTCAGGTGGCTTGATGCTGTGGTGAGTTGTTGTTAGTAATAGTAGTAGTAATAGTAAATGATAATAATGGAAAGAAACAATTGAGATAAAAAAAAGAAAAAAGAAGTAAGTCTTTTTATTATCGGGCCCTACCCCTAAAAGAACGGCATTTTACTACTATTTTTAAAATCTTTTAAACTTTCTGAGAGTTATATCCATTTTTGAGATCCGTCACGAACCTGTGAAGTTATGGGCATATATTTTACTCTTAAGTGTATAATAGACTTTTTTAGAGGTAGCATAATCCCAAAAATTAATGTTCAAAGCGTGACTAATTTCTAGTTTGCAGAGATTTAAGCATGCTGTATGTTGCGGTTAGTCAAAAATCTTTTGCTATATATTGTTATCTATCAGAGCCGTTCCAGGGGGGGGGGGGGCTGCAACTGAGAGATTGCCCACTTTTATAATTTTTTCACCCTTTCGACTTTTTTTGTTTATTTTTGAGTAGGGAGGGGCGCTTTAATTAATTTTGCCCCGGGCTTCACCAACCCTATAACTGCTCTTTTATCCATGGAATTTAAGGATTTAGCTGTATGGAATAGGTATGCCCCATTAAATTAGTATATACCAATTTCCAAACAGGAGGAAGTATGCGCAACCCACGCTCGTTTTTCTCTCTCCATCGGTGGAGCTGGGTTTCGTTATCCCCGTTCCCTCCCTCTGCTGCTTAAAATTTACATACTAATTCCGCTGTGAAATAAAGATCTTGATTGGTCGTGACTTTGGGAAAGTCATTCTTAGGGTCTTAATTTTGGAAAAAAAATCTTTCATATGACTGATGTCACAAATACTTTGAATAGTTATAATAAATTGGGTTGAAGATCAATGTCTGTGCTAAAAGTTTAAAAAAACACATTAATATTATTAACCAACAAAAATTCTTGGAATGTTGCAGAACTGAAAATCTTATTCCCATGTTTTAAGATTCGGATCAAACAGTTCGTGGTAACGAACTGTAGTAAGGAGCGACCCGGCTCAATAGTAACCAAAACTCTAAAAAATGGAATTTTGATACTAATAGCTACATCATAAGAATCGCATTTTAATGCTGGTTTTAAATATATAAGTTTCATCAAGTTTAGTCTTACCCATCAAAAGTTACGAGCCTGAGAAAATTTGCGTCATTTTGGAAAATAGGGGGAAACACCCCCTAAAAGTCATAGAATCACACCATCAGATTCAGCGTATTAGAGAACCCTACTTTAGAAGTTTCGAGCTCCTATCTACAAAAATGTGGAATTTTGCTTTTTTTGCCAGAAGGCAGATCACGGATGCGTGTTTATTTGTTTTTTTGTTGTTTTTTTCCCCAGGGGTGATCGTATCGACCCAGTTGTCCTAGAGTGTTGCAAGAGGGCTCATTCTAACGGAAATGAAAGTTCTAGTGCCCTTTTTAAGTGACCAAAAAAATTGGAAGGCACCTAGGCCCCCTCCCACGCTAATTATTTTTCCAAAGTCAACGGATCAAAATTCTGAGATAGCCATTTTATTCAGCGTAGTCGAAAAACCTTATAACTATGTCTTTGGGGACGACTTACTCCCCCACAGTCCCCGTGGGAGCGGCAACAAGTTACAAACTTTGACCTGTGCTTACATATAGTATTGGCTATTGGAAAGTATACAGGCGTTTTCAGGAGGATTTTTTTGGTTGGGGGGAGGGGTTGAGAAGAGGGGGATGTGCTGGGGGAACTTTCCATCGAGAATTTGCCATGAGAGAAGAAAATTTCTATGAAGGGAGAGCAGGATTTACTAGCATTATTTAAAAAAAAATAACAATTAAAAAATAAATGTGAAAAAGCTTGTTAAGCTGGAAGTAAGGAACAGCAATAAAACTTAAAACAACCAGAAATTATTACCCATATGAGGGGCTCATCTCCTTCTAATACCTCGCTCTTTACGCTAAAGTATTTTTAGTAATTTCAACTATTTATTCTACGGCTTTTGTGATTCAGGGGTCATTCTTAATAAATTGGGATAAAATTTAAGCTTTAGTGTAAAGAGCGAGGTACTGACGAAGGGGTGAATCCACTCATATATGTAATAAAAACATGAGAATAAAAAAGTTCTTTACGTAAGCTAATTTATAAGTTACGTAAATCTTTTACCAATAGAAAGATTCGTAAAAAATTAAAATTTCTAGTTGCCTTTTTAATTAACCAAAAAATTGGAGGGTAACTAGGCTTCGTTACCCGCTCTTTTCATCTCAAAATCATTCGATCAAAATTATGAGAAAGCCATTTAGCAAAAAAAAAAAAAAAATGTAATTTTCGTTTTGATTATTCCTCTGCGGAGAGCCAAAATCAAAACATGCATTGATTCAAAAACGTTCAGAAATTAAATAAAAAAAAAAAAGTTTTTTTTAACTGAAAGTAAGGAGCGACATTAAAACTTAAAACGCACAGAAATTACTTCGCATATGAAAGAGGCTGCTTCCTCATCAACGCCCCGCTCTTTATGCTAAAGTTTTTTACTGTTTTAAAAAGAAGAATTGAGAGAAAGAGTCAAACTGCGTTTTAAGTTTTAATGTCGCTCCTTACTTTCAGTTAAAAAAACTTGTTTTTTTATTTAGTTACACTTAAATACCCGGAAAGAAGAGGAATTTGCTCATACATTATATTAAAAAAACAACAGAAAAACAAAAAGGTTTGCTGAATAAAATAAAATTAAAGTTGTTTTGCGGAAGACAATAAAAACCTGTCCTTTTTTTTAACGAGCAAAGCTCAGTCGTCTGATATTAACTGCTGACACCAGCCATTTTCTCCCAAGAAAACATCTTCTTAGTCCAGTGTTGCCTCATCTTTATATTTTCTTTTAAGGATAATGGAATTTCAGTTCTAAGCTTTGGATCTAGAGAAAAGTGCCTATGTATACGTCTTGCATATGGGGAGCAGCTGACCAGTGATATAATTAATTTTATTAGTTTAGTCAAAAAACAAGTTAATATTATTAACCAACAAAAATTCTTGGAATGTTGCAGAATTGAAAATCTTATTCCCATGTTTTAAGATTCAGATTACACTTAAATACCCGGAAAGAAGAGCAATTTGCTCATACATTATATTAAAAAAACAACAGAAAAACAAAAAGGTTTGCTGAATAAAATAAAATTAAAGTTGTTTTGCGGAAGAGAATAAAAACCTGTCCTTTTTTTTTAACGAGCAAAGCTCAGTCGTCTGATACTAACTGCTGACACCAGCCATTTTCTCCCAAGAAAACATCTTCTTAGTCCAGCGTTGCCTCTCCTTTGTGTTTTCTTTTAAGGATAATGGGATTTCAGTTCTAAGCTTTGGATCTAGAGAAAAGTGCCTATGTATACGTCTTGCATATGGGGAGCAGCTGACCAGTGATATCTTTTATTTTATTAGTTTAGTCAAAAAACAAGTTAATATTATTAACCAACAAAAATTCTTGGAATTTTGCAGAATTGAAAATCTTATTCCCATGTTTTAAAATTCAGATTACACTTAAATATCCGGAAAGAAGAGCAATTTGCTCATGTATTATATTAAAAAAACTATAGACACTAACACAGAACCATTTACAAAAAGAGCTTCGAGGTTAGCTGCCAAAGAGGCAAGATTAGCAGTGAAAACGCGTGTTTAATTATTTCTATTTCACTTCAATGAATTGCTTTGTTTCACCTCACTTTATGTATCAGTCCTGGTAGAACTTCGCTGAAGTAAGGATGCTGCGACTGTTTTAAAAATTTTCGTTTAGTTTCAATAGTTGTATGTTATTTTAAGTCTCTTTTCTTTTATATATTTATGTTTTGGGAAGGACGGCCCGTGAACATAGGGTTCATAGGGTTGAACATAGGATATTAGTATTCTACTGTCTTGCCAAAAGAATTCCCTATTGATCTTCTTGTTGTTGATGTTTATGATGGAAAGGCAGTGTGGTCGGTATTTCTAAAAACATAGTTCATACTCTTTCTTATATTGAAGCACTTCAAAAGAAAGCAGGTTTCAAATATTTAAACTGTTTAAAATCTTAGATGTATGTTTTTTTAGCATGCGGACGAAGCAGCTCGTATTTTGCAGTAATGACGTTTGAAAAACCTGTTCTATTTTACGCATTTAAATTTATTTAAAAACGAACTTTAAATCTTCTTGTTTTTCAATCTGCTAAAATTCATTACGAATTCATAAGCTATAACGCAAATTGGCTTTAGAGTTGGCATTAAAGATCAACTAGCCAAATACCTGATGTGCGATTATTATTCAAAGGTCAATCGGAACTGATTTTAAAGCTTCAATGGAAGTGAAACTTCAATAATTGTCTGATTTGTGGTAATATATCTTTTTTTTGTTCTTTATAATGATTAAAAACATAACAAGTATGTTTTTAACACACATTTAAAGGGAGCGGGCACATAAGTCAGATTTTCTTAGAAATGGGGGGGGGGGGGGAGAATAGTTTTATTTGATAAAATGAAAATTGGGATTTGGTTCCTGAAGTTTACGTCCCTCAATGAGAGTAACTATATTCCAAAAAGATACAGCCAGTATATTGAAAATTCGGAAGTTCGAAATAAAATAAGTGATTTTAAGCGGTAGTTTGTCCATGTCCCTGGGGCAGGGAAGGGGGCTCCCTGTACTCAGATATGGCTACTGTGCAAATATGGCCGTAAGTTCAAATTCGATGCTTTGAGCTATGACTTTCTTGGCAAATTGTATTGTCTTGGATCTTATGAGCTATAATAAGTACTATATACTGCATTTTTTGACGCGGTTTGCTGTATACAAGGTCGTATCGAGGGGGATTAGGGGATTTAACCCCCCCCCCCAAATATTTGTCCGATTCGTAAAAACGTAAAAAATAAATATATGAACAATTTTTTTTGCGTTTTATAAAGTTTTTTTTTTGTAGAACCCCTCCGAAAAAAAGTTCTTTTGTACACCCCCCCAAAAAAGGAAATCCTGGATACGGCTGTAGGTGTATATACTCTCAAAATGACCCATTTATTAAGTAAAATAAATTTTTTACCCTTTATATATCAATAAATTGAAAAAAGACCAATTCCATCTAAAAATAGTGCAACAAATCTTATGCGTAATTTATCAGAGTTAGATGAGATTTTTCTTTTCAATTACTAGATTTCGTTTCAGGTCTTCACGGAGGTATTATTACCTGCAAATGGGGCGTGATCGGCCGTGGTTGGGATTTCCGAAAACTGGCAAATCACATAGAAAACATTGTAAAATAATTGAGGTCTTTCAATTCTTAGGGGAGGATGGGGGGGGGTGAACTCCTATCCTGCCTCTGTATTCTAAATTACTGATTTAGGTAAAATCGAGTACTGTAAACAAGTTTGTGGCTTTGTTATTAAATAAAATATTTCAATTTTTGAAATTTTTGAACGGATCAAGTTGTCTAATTATGTTTAAAAAATTTGCATGATTTCAGGAATTGCTGAAGACAGTTTACTTTGATTCAAGCTATTCTTCATTACGGGATATTGTAGAGCCCCCTAATGGAGAGACTTCAACACCTTTAGATGGCAAAAATGGTGTTCGATGCATTCGTATCAGTCCAGATGGAAGGCATTTAGCTTCTGGAGACCGATCGGGTAACATTAGGTAAGAGCAATTCAGATAATTGTTTACATATTTTCTCTCTCCACCTTAGCTCCTTGCAGTTTATCTTCGAATATATTTTGCTAGCAAAACAGCTTATCGAGTGACAGACAAAAAAAAAAACGAATTGAAACATAGCGCATGCTTTGTTCTTGTGATGACAGAAGAAAAAAATTTACCTTAATCTCCCAGAGACAGATTTTCAAGTCCCCCCCCCCCTCTACCTAAAAAACCTTGTAAGTTTCTACTCGATCCCCTAGCCTTGACACAAAATATGAACAAAATTTATCACTTTCTACCCCAACCCCCCATTGCACTTCCTGGGAGAAGGGCTATAAAACGGAGATCAGCACAGCCGGTAGGGACTATAAAGTCCAATGTCGTATTCTTTACCTTTTAAATAAACCTACTGACTATGCAATCCCTATAATGAGATAAACTTGCTTGCCTTTATGATTCAGGCATGATAAAAAAAAAACATGCTCTCCTGTTAGCATCTGAAAGTGCTAAGGAGAAACCGTTACCCCTTGCATAGCATCACGTCTTCATTTTATTTTTTTGCGATTGCCGTAAGTTACGGACACTTACCAGTTAAATATAAGTATGATTCTTGGTCTTTGGTTTTTGATCTGCCCTACATTTTATTGTTTGTTGTTTCTAATTTTCTTCACCTCCTATGCCTTTTCCCCTACTCTTTTCGTTAGTTGATTTTGTTAGATTTTTTCTTTTTCCCCTAATGTTCGAAATTCATTCTCAGCTTGTCCTTACTAAGCTTCCAGCATACTGTAAATTTCTTGGAATACGGTTTCTTTTTTCTTCTTTTTTTTTCTTTATGGTTTATGTTCCCTCCAGAATAGGCGATTTTGCGACAAGACTCTGGATTTAATCACCTAAAGGTGGTTTTAGAAGGGGGCTGATGGGACACTTGCCCCTGGCGCCGAAATTCTAGGGGCGCAAAATTTCAAATAAATAATCTGACATTTTCAATCGTTTTGTAATTTTTGAAACTTATTTTAATAAAAAAAAGGAGGCATATCATCTTTTCCCATATAAAGTAACAAAAATCAAAATTAAATAAATGAAATTTAATAAATGAAAATTTCGCGAATATTTCGCATGGAAATTTATAGGAGAGAAGGGGGGGGGCTAATCAAGATTTTGCCACTGTCGCAAGAGAGGCTAGAACCGTCACTGCTTGCACCAAACGGACAAGATTCTTTTATCATAAAGAAGGCTCGAAAATTGCCTAAGAAAAAAGAAAGAAAAAAAAAGGAAAATGCTCCTTTTTCAACGATTTTCAACTAATAGTCGATGTATTTTGAATCTAAAGAACTATATATCACCGACTTTCAAAGATTTAATTCGATAGATGGATAGAACTGAATGTCGGCTATGGAATTATTGCAAAATTGTTTTCTCTTGGTGATGTATTAAAATAGTTATATCAACATAGTAGGAGATGGGAAAAACAACAGACCGGTAACTGCACACCGAGCATTAACCATGAATTTGAAATAATAAGACTTGTAACTTGACAGTAATAGTATATTTTTCATTTATATCTTGAGTCTCAAAGTGTTTCATTTTTAGTTGTCACCCTGTTCCCCAAAGCTAGAATGAATCCTCTGATGCAAAATTCTTCTTCCTCATCAATATGATTGTCCAGTTTCCGTGGATGCCCCATAGATTTGCACTGCTTCTCTTAAGTAAATTCAAAATTGAGCGATTAGGATGAACAGATGTATCCAAGTTACCAGCACCTTTTAACCTGAAGTATGTTGATGTGGTGTAGTTTATAAATATATGCTGTATCTTACAACAGAGGAATTGTCGCTGCTCATGCTTGGTAGAGCTAGGTCTGTGTGATTGTCCGACATACTGCTGTTGGATAGGACTACCTTAGATCAGGGAATCCCCACCAGGGATACCTCAATAAGAACTACGTTGACCTACTGTTGATATTTGGAATAGCCTCCCAGTAGAGGTGTTTTTCTAAAAGAACTTTTTCTTCGTTGCCTTAAGACGTAATAGACAGTTAGAAATTAGATATGATTGCAAGGTCCAGCAGCATATCTTACGATGACATTCAGGGCAGAATTTAAAGCTTTGACTGTTCTAGACCTAAGCGTTTTGCCGCTCCGTTTTTGCTAGATTTTTCTGGGAAAATCCCGAAAATTTGGGGATAGTAGAAGCACTGAACAGAACGCAACGGATGAGCCAAACGTAAAGAAAGAGAGAGGTGACTTCAAACTCTCAGCTTCCATTCTTGGGAAACATCTGAAAGTTTATAAGCGGCCATCGGAATTCTCATGTTATTTTAAAATCCCTTTTCTGTGAAAAGGCAACGCGGCGGCGGAGTATACCTGGCACTTTGACAATAATTAGTCCAGTTTTTGTTAAAAAAATTACAGTGATAATTTATTGCGCCTCTAGGTCCGGGCCTAGTGGGTCTGTGGGTAAATTTGGGCCTGATGGCAGTATCGTTTCAACAAATCTGTTTTCAATTCAAGCATATGTCAATTCATTGACAATGTCCCCTAGAATGTTTGTTGCCACCAATGCTATTCTGTGATCGCAGAGCCTGTCTATTAGCTCAGTAATGAGCTACATACTCAACTAATCAACACTTCGTGTTGATGAGCGTGTTTCTTATTGTCATAAAACGTGTCTCTTATTTTTATCTGATTTTTATCCTGGGTAAAGTATTTTTATTCTCTGCAACGGATCCAGACCCACCTATGGCGTACCTAGAGACAGGAAGATGTTGGCAAAAAGAAACTAAAATATATGATCGAAGAATTTTAATATGCTTAAAAATAAGATAATCTAAACATTAGATCTCCTCCCTGAAAATTCAATTGGATGCAACTAGGCGGCTATAATATTTCCTGTCGACAACATGCTATATTAGACGTCCTTGGATTTTTGTGTACATATATTACAGAGAATCACCTTCCACTTTAGGTATCAAATAGCCTTTTGAAGTATAAAATACTGATTTTGTACATCAAATAGCTGTAATTGAATATGAGTTCGCATATCGAATAATTATGTAATGGAAACACTACCAATCTACGCTGCTATGTGAACTCTCAGAAAATGGGCATAGTGTTTCAAATTTGACTTAAAAGGAAAAAGAGGAAGTCAGCTGGGATACCTAAGGTTCAATGTGAGTCTAAAAAAATACTTTGTTTAAAAAATAGATGATGATCCCTATGAATTTATAATCCTTCTCAAGGAAATAGAAGACATGAATTTCATAAGGGATTCATCTTGTGTGATAGATTTTAATTTCTCAATTAAGTATCGACAGAAGATCATAACTTACGAGAGATCGTAAATCGACAGAAGACCCCCAATTTTGGTAGAAGATTATGAAATTGGGAAAGAAGAACATAAATCGATAGAAAACCCTAAGTTTTGTTGAAGACCGAAAATTGTGACAGGAGACCATAGATGTACAGAAGACCGTAAAGCATCCTAGCTCTTCGTATTCTCGTATACGTCTGATGTTTGAACTCCTGGTATGTCAAATTCAACGCCGGATTCTCCGAAATTTTCATCAAACAGTTCGTAGTAACGAACTGTAGTAAGGAGCGACCCGGCTCAATAGTAAACAAAACTCTAAAAAACGGAATCTTGATACTAAAAAATACATCAAAAGAATTGAATTTTCATACTGATTCTAAATATATAAGTTTCATCAAATTTACTCTTTATCGTCAAAAGTTACGAGCCTGAGAAAATTTGCCTTATTTTGGAAAATGGGGGGAAACACCCCCTAAAAATCATAGAATCTTAACAAAAATCACACCATCGCATTCAGCGTATCAGAAAACTCTATTGCAAAAATTTCAAGCTCCTATCCACAAAAATGTGGAATTTCGTATTTTTTGCCAGAAGACAGATCACGGGTGCGTGTTTATTTTTTTATTTATTTTTTTTGTTTGTTTTTTCCCCCAGGGGTCATCGTATCGACCAAGTGGCCCTAGAATGTCGCAAGAGGGCTCATTCTAACGTAAATGAAATGTTCTAGTGCCCTTTTTAAGTGACCAAAAAAATTTGAGGGCACCTAGGCCCCCTCCCACCCTCATTTTTTACCCGAAGTCAACGGATCAAAATTTTGAGATAGCCATTTTGTTCAACATAGTCAAAAACCATAATAATTATGTCTTTGGGGATGATTTACTCCCCCCCTATAGTCCCTGGGGGAGGGGCTGCAAGTTACTTACTTTGACCACTGTTTACATACAGTAATGGTTATTGGAAAGTGTACAGACGTTTTCAGGGTTTTTTTCTTGGGGGGTTGAGGGGTGGGGTTTATGTGGGAGGATCTTTCCTTGGAGAAATATGTCATGGGAGAAGACAAATTCAATGAAAAGGGTGTAGGATTTTCTAGCATTACTATAAAAAAAAAACAATGAAAAAATAAACATGAAAAAGTTTTGTCAATTGATAGTAAGGAGTAGCATTAAAACATAAAACGAAAAGAGACTATTACGCATATGAGGGGTTATTCTCGTCCTAAATACCTCGCTCTTTATTCTAAATCATCTTTAGTAATTTCAACTATTTTTCTACGGCCTTTCTGATTCAGGGGTCATTCTTAAAGAATTGGGACACAACTTAAGCTTTAGTGTCAAGAGCGAGGTATTAACGAGGGGACAAACCCCCTCATATACATAATAAAAATATAAGAATATAGAAGTTTGTTAAGTAAGTTAATTCTTAAGTTACGTATATTTTTTACTAATAAAAATGTTTGTTAAAAATTAAAACTTCTAGTTCCTTTTTTAAGTAACCGAAAAATTAGAGGGCAACTAGGCCTCCTTCCCCATCCCTTGTTTCTCAAATTCGTCTGATCAAAACTAAGAGAAAGCCATTTAGCCAAAAAAAGAATTAATATGCAAATTTCACTTTAATAATTTATGTGCGGTGAGCCAAAATCAAACATGCATTAATTCAAAAACGTTCAGAAATCATAAAAAATAGTTTTTTTTAACTGAAAGTAAGGAGCGACATTAAAACTTAAAACAAACAGAAATTACTTCGTGTATGAAAGAGGCTGTTCCCTTCTCGTCACCCTGCTCTTTACGCTAAAGTTTTTACTGTTTAATAAAGTAGAATTGAAAGAAAGAGTCAAACTTTAGTGTGTAGAGCAGGATGTTGAGAAGGGAACAGGCCCTTTCATGTACGGAGTAATTTCTGTTTGTTTGAAGTTTTAATGTCGCTCCTTACTTTCAAACAGTTCCTGGTAACGAATTGTAGTAAGGAGCGACCCGGCTCAATAGTAAACGAAACTCTGAAAAACGGAATTTCGATGCTAAAAGATATATCAAAAGAATCGGATTTTTATGCTGATTTTAAATATATAAGTTTCATCAAATTTAGTCTTTGTCATCAAAAGTTACGAGCCTGAGAAAATTTGCCTTATTTTGGAAAATAGGGGGTAACACCCCCTAAAAGTCATAGGATCTTAACGAAAATTACACCATCGCATTCAGCGTATCAGAGAACCCTATAGAAAAAATTTCAAGGTCCAATCTACAAAAATGTGGAATTTCGTATTTTTTGCCAGAAGACAAATCACGGGTGCGTGTTTATTTGTTTTTTTGTTTTTTTGTTTAGGTTTTTTTCCCAGGGGTCATTGTATCGACCAAGTGGTCCTAGAGTGTTGCAAAAGGGCTCATTCTAACGGAAATGAAAGGTTCTAGTGCCCTTTTTAATTGACCAAAAAAATTGGAGGGCACCTAGGCCCCCTCCCACGCTCATTTTTTCCCCAAAGTCAACGGATCAAAATTTTGAGATGGCCATTTTGTTCAGCATAGTCGAAAACCATAATAACTATGTCTTTGGTGATGACTTACCCCCCACAGTCCCTGGGGGAGGGGCTGCAGGTTACAAACTTTGACCAATGTTTACATACAGTAATGGTTACTGGGAAGTGTACCGACGTTATCAGGGGGATTTTTTTTGGTTTGTGTTTGGGGTTCAGGGGAGGGGGCTATATGGGAGGATCTTTCCTTGGAGGAATATTTAATGGGGGAAGAGAAATTCAATGAAAAGGGCGCAAGACTTTCTAGCATTACTATAAAAAAAACAATGAAAATGTAAAAATGAAAAAGTTTTTTCAATTGAAAGTAAGGAGAAGCATTAAAACTTAAAACGAACAGAGATTATTACGCATATGAGGGGTTCTAAAAATACTCTAGCATAAAGAGCGAGGTATTTAGGAGGAGATAAATACTTCGCTTTTTATGCTAAATTTTTTTTAAATAATTTCAACTATTTATTCTACGGCCTTTCTGATTCAGGGGTCATTTTTAAAGAATTGGGATAAAACAAGATTTAGTGTGAAGAGCGAGGTATTAACGAGGGGACCAACCCCCTCATATATATAATCAAAAATATAAGAATATAAAAGTTTGTTACGTAAGTTAATTCTTAAGTTACGTATTTTTTTTACTAATAAAAACGTTCGTTAAAAATAAAGATCTAGTTGCCTTTTAAAGTAACCGAAAAATTGGAGGGCAACTAGACCTCCTTCCCCACCCCTTATTTCTCAAAATCGTCTGATCAAAACTAAGAGAAAGCCATTTAGCCAAAAAAAGAAATACTATGCAAATTTCATTTTTATAATTTATGTACGGAGAGCCAAAATCAGACATGCATTAATTCAAAAACTTTCAGAAATTAAATAAAAAAACAAGTTTTTTTATATGAAAGTAAGGAGCGACATTAAAACTTAAAACGAACAGAAATTACTCCGTATATGAAAGGGACTTTTCCTCCTCGACACCCCGCTCCTTGCGCTAAAGTTTGATTCTTTCTCGCAACTCTACTTTTTAAAACAATAAAAAACTTTAGCGTAAGGAGCGGGGTGTCGAGGAGGAATAGCCCCTTTCATATACGGAGTAATTTCTGTTCGTTTTAAGTTTTAATGTCGCTCCTTACTTTCATTTAAAAAAACTTGTTTTTTTATTTAATCAGTTAAAAAAACTAGTTTTTTTATTTAATCATTTAAATAGACCTACTTATCCAATAGTTTTACGAACTTTTAACTGGTGTATAAATTGGAAGCTTCTATTCCTTTTAGGACAATTTTCTCTAGTCGTAGAATCGCTTTTTGAACTATAACTTGAAACACAAGGGAACCGATTATTCTTCCAAATGAAAGTGTTTCTTTTTTGTAATTAAATAGGTGAAATTTAGACTGTTTTTAAGTAAGAAAAATAGCATAATGAAAGCAAGAAAACTGTCTTTCAATCGGATGAGTTGAAATCTGGCTATTGAACTAAATTTGGTTCTCATCAGTACCTGGCTGAAAAACTAAATTATCAAAATCTGGGGGGGGGGGAATTCATCACTTCTTTGATTTTTTTTCAGTGAAAATGCAAAACAAGATATTATTTGATGAAAATAAAGAAAAAGATAGTATTCCAAATCTTGGGATGGGGAGGGCAAATAATCAGGAGGACCCCCCCCCCCCCCCCGACACCACTGACTTGACAGTGCTTGTGAATCTGATTTTTTTCGCCATTCGTTATAAGTGTTGAATTCTGTTGTTAATATTGCATATAAGAACAACAAAAAACTGGTAAATTAAATGCTCCAACTGAATAGAACCAACTGAAGTAAACCTTGATTACAAATCTAAAATTAAATTTTTTGCAACTCTAAACTTTATTAGTGGACTAGGAATAGTAGATCTACAATAAAAGTCTACTCCCCTTCCATGATGTTCAAAACGCTTAAAACAATTTAAGATGGGGTATTTCTCTGCTGTGGTATCAATTGGGAGTGGGGCTCGGCCCGCTAGATTCGTTTCTAACCTTCCTGCTAAATTTTGGAGAAACTTCTCTTTTAAATATTTTTTTGTTGAAAATGTCTTTTTTGGCATTTTCAATGAGAAAATTGAAGAACCACAAATGTCTCTCCCTTAGGTATTAAAAGATGTACTTGCTCCTCCGTCCCCCAACCTCTGTCTGTTCCTCTGATGAGTTTTTACGATTAACTTATTTTCTTCGTTATTCATGAAGTTTTCTATTTTGGTATAGATGCTATATATTCCTCTGGTAGAAATTTTCACTTATTAATGACGAATTTGTCCACCCTCGGCTGTTTTATAGTTATTGTGTTGGTTTTTGGCTGTTTTCATTTGTGCTCGACAACCGTTTTAAGGCACACCCTCATTCAAACTTATTTTTATTGAGTACAACTAAAGGCAGCATTTATTCATCTTAAAAAAATTGAAGTGTCGTGCTGTTCTCCCTTCCCCCTCCATTCACTTCCAATTTTATTTTCTCAGTTTTTGACAATCATTTTCTAACATAGATTTGAATTTGTTTCAGGATCCATGACCTCAAGACACTGGAAAAGGTTGTCACAATTGAAGCTCATGACGCTGAGGTGCTGTGTCTCGAATATTCAAGACCGGAGTCAGGTCACAAGTTTCTTGTGTCCGCCTCAAGAGATCGCCTCATTCATGTTTTCAACGTGGATCAAGTAGGCTTTTTAATTTGAAAGACCTCTTAATTAGGGTTTATAACTTGTTTCTACTGTACAAGCATTCGATGTACAGTGTATAATTATTGTAATTGACTATTCTTATAATTAGCCTATATTAATTAGGAATTAATGGGTGAGTATATAATTTATGGAAGGTTTTTTTTTCTTTTGGGCGAATTAGAGGGTTTTGTACTCTCCCTCTCCGGAAAAATGTTTTAGCGTAAAATTTGGCGGTATGAATGTACATTGTATATTTAGCATATTATTTAGCACTAGAAATGAAAAAAAAACGTTAAAAACCCAAGTTTCAATTCAGAAATTCCCCAGAGTTTATAATTTCTTTCTAGCGCGCATACATTTGATGCACCCTACCTACCTCGTAAGGAATGAACCACGGCCCATAGTAGCAAAAAAAAAAACCCGTTAAAAAGCAATGGTAAGCAGGGTCGTATCCAAGGTTTGTCTCCTATTTTTTTTGGGGGGGGAGTGGTTACAAAAGAATTTTTTGGGAGGGGGAGGGTGTTACAAAAAGAAACTTCGAGTAGGACAAAGATTTTTTCGGGGGTGGGTTCAAACCCACCCAATCCCACTGGATACGGTCTTGCTGGTAAGTGAGAAAAATTAGGCGTTGTGAAAGGGAAATGATTAAAACCACGACGAATTAAAATAATCTCAAATCAAAAGAGAGTAAGTAGAGAAATTAATTTGATATATTTTGTATTATGGAAAAGCAGTGTTATCTCCGTCATTATTTACAATGTTTATTTAGAATAACTTCTACTCCAGGTGAAAACCACCGAATCAGAATCTACAAAGATCATTGAGCTGTATATTACACGGTAAAAAAGAGAAGATACCTTACACCATTGAATGACTGATATGGCAGTGGGTTCTGATCTTTTCCTTAAAACTAATTGACCGTATATAACTTATAAGGGAGGAAACTGCTTTAACAATGCTTAAAAGAAATAAAAAACTATAATGGAGTTTCCTGAAAAATCAACTAAAAAATTGACTATATTAGTATAATACAACTATTTTGGAGTAGTGTTCCCTTTTTAAGACCGGTTAAGGAAACGAATAAGTTTTGGACCTTGTTATCAGAATAATAGTTGTAAAGACGTCGCTTTTTTCCCTTGGCTTGGTTACCTACTGGCTCTGATTTGAGTCATTTTCTGAATGGGAATGCTCCTGAATGGCGAATATTCCAGGATTTGGAGAATACTCCTGAGCTCTTTTCAACACCAAACAAACCAATTTTCTGCTAAGATGCCTACATAGTAGTCTATTCTTGTGTCAAAACTTTATATTTGTTTATTTTATTCACCTATTCTTCTGCATGATATATTTAATTGACAGTCTCTTTCACGTTAGAAATTCCTGTCCATTGGAACCCTTTATTTGTGGATACTAGTAAGCGATGGTGCCGTTTTGTAAAAATCGAAGGGAGGGGTGGGATACTTTCCCAATAAGAAAGGAAAATACTAAGACAAGTATTTTTCAGGTCTTAGGAAAGTTCATTAAAAAATTAAAAGGAGTAACATGTAAAATACGACGGGGGGGCATTTGACTATTCTCAGCATGTAGATTGATAAGAGTTTGATTAAAAGACAGAAAGTGGTGTTTTTTTTTCGTTTCAATGAGAACTAATAAAGAAATAGTTTTGACAAGTCTGCTCTGTTTTGTCTCACAACGTGGAAATCGAGTTCATAATTTTAAGCAGGTGGAGAGAGGTGGTTATTTCGGGTGGAGAGAGGGGGCGAGGTAGCTTAGGACTTTGTGGGAGGGCAACTGTGTTTGTCGCCCGACGAGTTTTGGTACTAGTTATCTTTAATTGTTTTTTCTTTCTTTAGAAACATCAGTTCGTGCAAACTCTTGATGACCACTCCTCGTCAATAACGGCTGTTCGTTTCTTGTTTTACGGAGGTCAACTTCAATTAGTGTCGTGTGGCGCTGATAAATCAATAATTTTCCGGGAGCTACAGGAAGTAAGTGTTTTTAGACCCGTCTTTCACGTGGAGATCAATCTATTGACTTGGCTAACAAATTTCGTTAAGACGAGATTTATTATGAGACGCAATAGTAATATGAATAGTTAAGGCAAGACGCACTCTCAAGGAATCTTCCTATACCATCAATGTTAAACATTTGGAGTTTGCCTGACGCTCCTGAATTAGTGGTTTCGGTGGCTTTTATGTCAATAGAAATAAAAAAATCTGGTGAACATTTTGATCTAATCAAACCTTAAAGCCGACAATTATTTTGTTTTATAATTCCAAAATAATTATAAAACCTGTTTCGGGTTTGCATTCTAGATTGCTATACTTGACACTGTTGTTGTGGGGTATCAAAAAATAGAGGAACAAATTTTTTATTCAACAATCAGAAACTTATTTCTATAGTTTATACTTCCTGGCTGCAGTCCTTTCAAATACTTTACATATTTGTGTTCTGAAGTCAAAATTCCCCTCAAAAGACTAGATCCAGCTGTAATCGGAGCGTGTGGGAATGCATAAATTAAACCAAGGGACTAACCAAGCACTGGGATTGTTCAGGAGCGATTCAGTCAAGTATTAGTTAGCTGCAACCTGTTTAAACAGAGTCTAGAGAATAAGTAGCGTGCAGACATCAAACTGTCAGTTAATAAATACAAATAAAAAATCATATTGTATAAATAATTAAAAGAAGAACTGTCAAAAATAACATGCACCTAATCGTAATTTTGAGTAAGAAACCCCTTAAGTTCAACCTTCTTATGTTTGTTTAGCTGAGGCGACAAAGAAAATTGATACCTTTATGTTTGATCGAGTTGCCGCCTAAGAAAAAGAATTGACTAGGGAGTTTAATGCTTGAACTTTGGGTAGGCCTTAAAACGAGGCATGATTCTTTTTAAACATATTTTAGCATTAAAAACACCCATAAAGGCTCTTAATTGCCTACCCCCGCCAAGGTTTAGCTTTAGAACAGCTTGTTTGTCATAATCCATGAGTTTTTTCTAAAAGCCTTTTTTTCAGTCATATAATAGTAATGCAAGGTCTCAACCAGGCAATAAGTCTAAAGTGGAGAAAAGGGTACGAATGGATTCAATGATTTTAAATTTTATATGTGTAGTTTTTACCTCCGAGAGTTTTATTGCTTCTATACCACGCTCTGATTCACCCTTATATTTCGTATGGGTGCATTTTATGGGCAAGCAATTTTTATCTGAATTTTTAACGTGTTCAGATTCTTCAAAATAAAGCGATGCGTTGATGGATATGTTGAAGGTGAGCACAACACTACAGTTTGCTTCAAAAAGTTAGAAGTGCTGTATGTAGGACAACTACGGGAGTACCCAGTTGGAATTTTTTCCTATCAGTGTTGGAATAATGTAAGTCTAGAGGTTTTTCGCAATTATTTTAGTGAAAAAAGATCGTTGCATCATTATGAACGCGTCACGCTAGTGATTTCGTCATACCGCACAGAAGTGGAACCAGGGCCGGCTTCCCTACTAGATTTTCAGGGCCTAAAGTCTGGAACTTTGTTCCGGGGAGCATTCGGGTGGCTGAGCACCCGGGGCTATTAAAAAGTAAATTGAAAAAGTATTTATTAGGCCAAGATTCATAGTTTTTAATTGGAAAAGTATTTATTAGGCCAAGGTTCATAGTATTATTATTATTATTATTATTATTATTATTATTATTATTATTATTATTATTATTATTATTATTATTATTATTATTATTATTATTATTATTATTATTATTATTATTATTATTGTTATTATTAGTATGAGATTGGTTATTATTATTGATGAGTTGATGAGAGATTGGTCGTTATTGGTTATCTTTTTTCTTCTTCTTTTTTTTATGTTTTTAGTGGATTATTAATTAGAATATGAGTTTTAAGTACCCTCCCAGTCACAAGTGCTTTTTTGCATCTTTCTTTGGACGGGTACTTGGATATTAGTTAAATGTGTTTGGATTATAAATAAAGTAAACTGAACTAAACTGAATTATTTTTTTGATTTTTCAATTTTGAATAAAATAATGTAGACTATTTTTTAATCCATGGGAGCTACCTGCTTGTTCCCCCCTCCCTCCACGCCGTCCGAAAATAATCCCTGAATACGGCCCCGAATGTAGTGAATTATTTTCTACAACTTCTTCTGTCTTAGAACTCTGGTTTTGACTATAATTCGGTCCCTGTTCTCATTTTATCTTTTTTCTTGTTCGATTTTCTCATTATTTATTTGTTCCTTTATGTTTATCTTTTTCGCTTTTACATTTGTGTTTATACAAATTGTTTTTTATATATGTTGAACGATTAAAGTAAATTACTTTCCCGAGGGAATTCATGCTCATATCAACTTCATATCAACTCGATGTTTCTTATGAAGACCCTTTTCAAATTTTTTGGACTCCCTTGGCAACTTCTTTGGAGCCTTAGGCTCGGCCAAACCCGGGTTGAGAAACCATGTAAATTTTTTGGTGTCCATTTTACCTTTGGCTTGATGCCGTATTTGTTTTTCGTCTTGAATTACATTAAAATTCCCTGCTGACTTTGCAATCAGAATTGATTGGTTTGCCAATATTTTCATGGCCTGTATATAAATGAATTGTATTCCACTCTGTAACAATGCGGAAATATCGCAGGGGCTTGTCTTTTCATTGATTTGTTCATTTGTTTCTTCTTTTCCTTTTTAAACAGTTCGTGGTAGTGAACTGTAAGTAAGGAGTGACACGGCTCAATAGTAACCGAAACTCTAAATTAGTAACCGAAACTTTTTTACCAATAAATATATCAAAAGAATCAACTTATTATGTTGATTCCAAGTAAGTGTTTAGCTTAGTGTTACCCTTTTACGTTTTACCCTTTTACCCTTAATATTACCTTCTAGTTTTAAAAGGCTACGAGCCTGAAAGCGTAAAAGCCTATTTATGCTAAAGTTTGAATGCTTGTCTCCATGTTTTGAGAGCATCTCTTGAAACACAAGGGCCGTTTAATTAGAATGGGCAGCTTTTTTAAAAGTGTTAAAAACTTTAGCGTGAAGAGTAAGGTACTGAGCAGGGGAGGGGGGCAACCGATTCGTATGCGGAATAATTTCTGTTCGTTTTTAGTTTTAATGTTGCTCCTTGCTTTCAATTGAGAAACTTATTTTTTAAATTTAATTTTATGAATTTTATGATAAGTATATGGTTGGGGGGGATTTCTTAAAAGATGTATTTTTATGATGGTATAGATTATTATGTAGATATAGATTAATTATGATGTAGAAATATAAGTTTTACAAAAAAGTGTAATTTTATGTGATACATCAGATTTGATTTGATGAATATAAATTCATCAAATAAAGAATAGGATGTAGTTTAGATTAAGAAGTAGATGTAGATCAAACTTTCTATTTCTATGAATAAAAAATATGGGTAAATATGGAGGAGTTTGAAATTACTGACCTAGCTAAGAAATAGACATATCTTCAGAGTTAAAAATGCATCCTGAATCCAAATATAACATTCATTTGTGTTGGAAATGAACTTTACTCCCACCCCCGAATTGTCTGAATTTTAGTGTGAACATATATACCCTGAATTGTATAAACAACCTAACCTATATACTTGCACATTAGGAGGGTATGGGTGAAAATCATTTCCGACGTAAATGAATGTTATATTTGGATTCAGGATGCAATTTTGACTCTAAAGGTATGTCTATATCTTAGCTAGGTCACCAATTTAAACTCCTCCATATTTACCAAAATACGTTTTTACGTGAAAATAGATATAACAGGTAATTAAGTTTGTTCCTATTTAATTATTTTTGCTATTTGAATAATTTTATTTCTAAATTTGTTTTTAATATTAATAGAAAATTATGAAATATTTTAACTTAAAAAGGTAAACAGAGGTATCTTAATTTATTTTTTTTATTCTTATTATATCTATTTGTTAGTCCATTATTTCTTTCCTTTTTTTATGAATAGACAGTCCAGATAGCCTAATCAGCTATTAGCGAAAATCTCTGTAAAGATTAGTTGTTACCTGAGCAGAAAAAAATTTACGATTGTTGTCTAGAGGGTATAAGAAATGTTTTCATTTTTTTATTGTTAAACTTAGTTGCTTTTTATTTTTATATATTGAATAAACAGTGATAGAAGGTATTTTGCTGATAGTGATATGAAGGTAATTTTATTGATAAATTTTTTAAAATATTTTTTAAATGTTATTTTTAAAATCTATTATTATTTTTTTATTCTAATTATTTTAATTCTTATTTAATTTTTAAAATCATTATTGATAATTATTGTTAATCACATGATAATTATTTTTAAAATCTAGTAAACGACTGTTCACAAAAAAAAAAAAACGAAATGATATTTTCTAAGAACGAAATTCTAAGAACCAACATCAGTCCTCTCAGTTTTTCGTCTTTTCTTTGTGGGAATGTCTTACAAGGCCAATACCCTTAGCTTTAAACTTTCGGATATTGCACCTATAATGTTTTCTATTCTGATATTATGTGGGCATAGCGTTTGGAATTGAGGGATATAGCCTCCCTTGATGGATCAAAAGATGTATTCTCGATATTTTTTTCTGATTTAATTATTTCACACATTGAGACGATACCGTGTATTTGACTAGCAATTGATTTCTGAAAGTAGATTTTTTATCTTTCTTGATCTTTTCCTTTCTCCCCAAATTGTGTTCTCTCTTCAAGGTCCATTCCTCCTTAGTTGCCTTTTAAGGGTAATCTGAAGACTGACCTTACATAACAATAGTAGCAATAGTAATTTATAAATTTTTCCTCTGCATGTACAAAATAAATGTACGCTAGAGGTGGGAATTAATTATGATTTATCTCCATTATCTCGTTATTTATGAAATGACTGAAAAAAGCTACATCCTACCATGATTTCTCTGCCTAAGCAGTCTCAGTCACAGCATTTTTGCTCAAGGATGGGGGGATTACAAATTAAAAAACTTTAAAACACCCATCAAAAATTTGTTATTACGCATTTTTGTTACGTTTTTACGAGCAAAAAAATAGGGGGAGGGAGGTCCTAGGTTGGGAGTATTCCTTATATTTTTAGACGAAAATACGAAAACTGGCATTTTCAAAATCTAGGAGTGGGCAGCTGCCCCCCCCTTCTGAACCGTCGCCTCTGAGTTTTAAAATGTATTTGATTTTATGTAGTTTATAGTATAAAGACGTTACAAACAATACTAAAAAAATGAGAAAAAATCAAATTTAATAATTTTAGCTTATTACTTAACCTTAATTAGGTGGAACATTTTGAGAATGTGCTAAACCGAGATACAGTTGTAGGAAAAGATATAGAGGAAAATGAAAAAGTTTGTGATACCTTGGATGTGAAGGAAGATTTGTTTAGTGAGGAAGAATTAGCGACAGTACTAAAAGGATTAAAAAATAATAAGGCTCCAGGTGCTGATAGTGTGATAAATGAGTTTCTTAAATAAGGTGGCTCTGAGGTTAGGAATAAGCTACTGAAGATTATGAACATGATTTTTGAAAAAGGGGAAGTACCTAATGATTTTAGTAAAACCTTAATTAAACCACTGTATAAGAAAGGTGACAAGAGTGAGTTTCGTAATTATCGAGGTATTAGTCTGGTCTCTGTAGGTAGCAAATTACTGAGTAATATGATACTTTTAAACTGAGAGATGATGTAGACAAAATTTTAAGGGAAGAACAGTGCGGTTATAGAAAAGGCAGAGGATATGTCGACCAAGTTTTCATTCTTTGGTTAACAATTGAAAAGTGCATTAGTTGTCAAACACCTTTGGTCCTCAGTTTTATCGATTATGAGCAAGCTTTCGATTCTGTTGATAGAAGAGCGTTAACAAAGGTTTTATCGTTATATGTTATACCAGAAAAATAAATTAAAGTGATTTGTGCTATGTACGAGAATAATACTGCTGCGGTTAAGGTAGGAAATGAGGTTAGCAACTGGTTTTGTATTAAATCAGGAGTTAAGCAGGGTTGTGATCTATCCCCCTTGGGTCATTTTGATGGACTTCGTCTTAAGGAGCACAGGAAAGGCAATTGGAGACCATGGAATCAAATGGGGAGGAAAAACTCTCCTGGACTTAGATTATGCTGATGATTTAAGCATAGATGAAAGTGTGAGCAAAATGAATGAATTTTTAGAGGTTTTGCGAGTTCAGGGTGCTAGAATAGGCTTGAAAATTAATGTTGAGAATACTAAGTCACTAACTACTACTACTACTACTAATAACTCACTGCAGCACCAAGCCGCCTGAGGCCAACACAGCTACGCACGCTCCTCCTCCAACCTAATCTATTTAAAGCCTCCCTCTTTACACCCTCCCAGGAAGTTCCCATTTCCTTTAAATCCTTATTTATGACATCCTCCCAACCCAGACAAGGACGACCTGCTTTCCGTGTAGCCCCAGACGGTTGGCCAAAAAGGACAATCTTCGGTAATCTGTCATCCTTCATCCGTAGAACGTGGCCTAGCCATCTCAACCTTTCTTTCATTATAGCCCCAGAAAGCGGGATTGAACCACACTTTTCGTACAACCTACTGTTTGAAATACGGTCAGTCAGCCGGGTACCCAGAACAATCCGTAGGCAATTTCTCTGGAAAACATCTAGTAAATTTTCATCTGCTTTTCGGAGTGTCCATGCTTCAGAGCCATATTTGACCACTGTCATCACTGTAGCTTTCAATATTCTAATCTTGGTTTGTAGGCTTATCTTTCTATTCTTCCAAACTTTTTTTAACTGTGAAAAAACACCCTGAGCTTTAGCTATTCTACTTTTAACATCTTCACTGCTCCCACCATCTTTACTAATAATACTACCAAGGTAACTGAAGCTCCCAACCTGATCAATCTTTTCGTTACCTAAGGTCACCTGTTCATCTTCACTTATTCCTAACCTTAGTGACTTAGTCTTCTTAACATTAATTTTCAAGCCTATTTTAGCACCCTGAACTCGTAAAACCTCTAAAAATTCATTCATTAAGTGAAGATGAAAAGTTGACGTTGGGTAACGAAAAGATTGATCAGGTTGGGAGCTTCACTTACCTTGGTAGTATTATCAGTAAAAACGGTGGGAGCAATGAAGATGTTAAAAGTAGAATAGCTAAGGCTCATTTTTTCACAGTTAAAAAAAGTTGGAAGAATAGAAAGATAAGTCTGCAAACCAAGATAAGAAAAATGGAAGCAACAGTGATGACAGTGGTCAAATATGGCTCTGAAGCATGGACACTCCGAAAAGCAGATGAAAATTTACTAGACGTTTTCCAGAGAAATTGCCTACGAATCGTTCTGGGTACCCGGCTGATTGACCGTATTTCAAACAGTAGGTTGTATGAAAAATGTGGCTCAATCCCGCTTTTTATGGCTATAATGAAGGATAGGTTGAGATGGCTAGGCCATGTTCTGTGGATGACAGATTGCCGAAGATTGTCCTTTTTGGCAAACCGTCTGGGGCTACACGGAAAGCAGGTCGTCCTTGTCTAGGTTGGAAGGATGTCATAAATAAAGACTTAAAGGAAATGGGAACTTCCTGGGAGGGTGCAAAAGAGGGAGGCCTTGAATAGATTAGTTTGCAGGAGGAGCGTGCGTAGCTGTGATGGCCTCAGGCGGCTTAGTAGTAGTAGTAGTTAATTAGCCTGTTATACTTTTCTCTTTTTGGGTTATAGTCCGCCTGTTACTTTACAGTGCTTTCAAGAATAGCTTATTATTGAATTGCATAGAGTTGAATAATTTTAACTATATTATTTTTTTTTTTTTGCACGCTTCATCTCACCTGAGCTATAAACTACTTATTTTATACATCTTGTCAACTTATTTTTTAAACTAAATTATTATTTTTTTTGTTTTTGTCTTGTGTGCACTAACTTTTTCTTAAGTTTTGTAAAAATTTTGATATAATGTTTATATTCCGTTGTTGTTTGTTATTCTTGTTTTGTATCTTGTGTAAAGGGTAATGTTTTCCTATTATGAAATCTTTTAGTTTTTTTCCGTTCCTACGGTTTCGAAATAAAATTCTTGTGATATCTTTTATATAATACTAGTTATTATATTACCTTCTCAATTTATACGCACGACTTTTCTTATGTATGGTTATGGCGTCGTCAGGAATTTGCATTGGGGGTTGTGGGAAGGGTAAACCTGTTAAAGTAATAAAGAATAATAGTGATGATAATATTAATAACAATATGCCCTGTACCTAGCCTCAGGGTTAGGGGATGAAAATTGAAATATTAAGAACGCGAAATAGAAAAAAAATATTGCTATTCTGATGTCAATCTAAGCCTAAATAATGTAATGCATTCTAATAAAATGTAAACAATGATAAAATTCTTATCTTATTTTTATATACTACTGGTTTTTAAATTGCCTTCTCAGGTTATACGCATGAGTTTTTTTTATGTATGGTTAACAAATTCTCTAGGCAATTATTTTTTAGGAAAGATTGACTTTTCATACGGTAGATGGTAGGCCTGTGGTAGTTGAACATTGTATCGTGAGTCGTCGTAAAAATTTAGTACCCTTTCTTTTAAAATGACTGCGAAAAAAATTTGTACTGGAGATGTTCATAAATACAAAAGTATAAATGCCATAAAACAAGAAACTCAACTTGGGGGAGGGGAAGTAGGAGTTACTAGGTTAGTTATCTAATGTCGGGTTTCCCCTACAGTCTCACATTTGGGGGGATGGGGCCCCTAAATTCTTTTCACCATTACATCTCACTGACAGAATTGTAGAATCTCAACCAAACCGGGTGGAGCATCTTCGAAAGGGGCCTTAAAGTCTTGTCATCACGACATTTTTCAGAACGGTGTCAGATCTCAATCAGGCCTGGTTGAACGTAACCATGTAATAGGAAGTGTTCTAGTTCAGCCATATAGGAATTCGTACACGGACTAACCTATGAAGAGGAGAGAGGATGCTTTAATTCTTCTTCTCCCGTTACCTACTTCAACATGCTGTCAGGTAACACGATGGCTGACCCTCTAGTCCTCGATTGTACTTCCTTGCTGAAGGGCCATGAAACGGAGATCGGCACCACCGAGGTGGATTGTGACGTCAGTTGTCATATCTAATGCCCAACTCTATTGTAGAAGACCCTTGTCTGACCTGATAGCACATAGAGTACTTGACCCTAAAAATGAGTTTCTTATGAACCAGTATCTCTTGCATGATTTTTTGGTTAATACATGTTTTCATATTTGTAAACAGACTGTTTTATTCATAATTGCAGTCATGATTGAATCTTGACGGATATAGAGATATGTTAAGGTCAACCCCAGTGTGTCCGTTTTATAGTTGCTCTGGATGAGCAAGAAATATTCCGGGCGATGTCTAATCCCATCAAGAACGACAAATGCGACGCAAAACATAGGGTAAGGAATCGCTTTCTGGACGAACTTTCTTTCATTTTCTACAGAAAGTAATTGAGCCAATTGAATGAAGCTTTCATAAATCGAGCCCAATATCTTATTCTACTTAGGAAATACTATCTGTAAAATAACTGTAAAATATTAAAGGAAGTTTACCGGGAAAGCAGCTGTTTACCCTGCTAGTTTTCCCCCAGGTGGCACCGTCGCATGTGTCGTTCTGTTCATGGGTGTATTAACTATTTCCTATGCTTCAACACTTCACTTGAAGCTGGCGATGAAGTTTTAGTTTTTAGATTGCTATTATACTTTTTTAGCAGACTCTCCTGATAACGTTCCTTTATTTTAAGAACGGCAGCTCTTATCAATTTCCACGATTTTTACGTTGCTATTATGCTTTTTTAACAGAAAATCCTGATAATGTTCTGTTCCTTTATTTAAAGAACGGCGGCTCTAATCAATTTCCACGATTTTCACGTTGCTATTACCCTTTTTAACAGAACCTCCTGATAGCGTTCTGTCCTTTATTTAAAGAACGGCAGCTCTTATCAATTTTCGCGATTTTTACGTTGCTATTATGCTTTTTTAACAGAACTTCCTGATAACGTTCTGTTCCTTTATTTAAAGAACGGCAGCTCTAGTTATTTTTATGTTGCTATTATCCTTTTTAACAGATCCTGATAACGTTTTGTTCCTTTATTTAAAGAACGGCGGCTTTAATCAATTTCCACGATTTTTACGTTGCTATTACCCTTTTTAACATAACCTCCTGATAACGTTCTATTCCTTTATTTAAAGAACGGCAGCTCTTATCAATTTTCGCAATTTTTACGTTGCTATTATGTTTTTTTAACAGAAAATCCTGATAATGTTCTGTTCCTTTATTTAAAGAACGGCAGCTCTAGTCAATTTTCACGATTTTTACATTGCTATTATCCTTTTTAACAGAACCTCCTGATAACGTTCTGTTCCTTTATTTAAAGAACGGCGACTCTAATCAATTTCCACGATTTTTACATTGCTATTATCCTTTTTAACAGAACCTCCTGATAACGTTCTGCTCCTTTATTTAGAGAACGACAGCTCTTATCAATTTTCGTGATTTTTACGTTGCTATTATGCTTTTTTAACAGAAAATCCTGGTAATGTTCTGTTCCTTTATTTAAAGAACGGCAGCTCTAGTCAATTTTCACGATTTTTACATTGCTATTATCCTTTTTAACAGAACCTCCTGATAACGTTCTGTTCCTTTATTTAAAGAACGGCGACTCTAATCAATTTCCACGATTTTTACATTGCTGTTATCCGTTTTAACAGAACCTCCTGATAACGTTCTATTCCTTTATTTAAAGAACGGCAGCTCTTATCAATTTTCACGATCGCACAACGTTAATGCAAAGGGCACCCTGTATGATATGGAAGCAGACCAGACGAACAAACATGTATTGGCTGCCTGTCAGGATCGAAATATCCGTGTCTATAATTCCGGAAGTGGGAAGCATAGCAAGACTTTTCGTGGCTCTTTGGCCGAAGACGGGACATTAATCAAGGTAAGTTATTGATCCCTTTGCGTTTATTTTAATTTAAGTAGAAATTAAGTTATAAAAATGCCCTTTTATGAAACTTTTATAAAAACTTATATAAAAGTACTAAAAAGTACTTAGGACTTTTCTTTACATATTACGGTTTTCTATGCGTTATTTCACATTCCCTTTTTTCCCTTAGGCTGACGAAGTTTCGGGGTCCCTCCTAGAGTGAGCATATTTGGCGAATACTAATTTAATAATAAAGACTAATACTAATCAAACAGTTCATGGTAACGAACTCTAGTAAGGAGCGACCCGGCTTAATAGAAACTGAAACTCTGAAAAGTGGGATTTTGATACCAATAGTTACATTAAAAGAATTGAATTTTAATGCTGATTTTAAATATAAGTTTAGTCAAGTTTAGTCTTACCCATCAAAAGCTACAAGCCTGAGAAAATATACCTTATTTTAGAAAATAGGGGGAAACACCCCCTAAAAGTCATAGAATCTTAACGAAAATCATCCCATCAAATTCAGCGTATTAGAGAACCCTATTGTAGAAGTTTCAAGCTCCTATCTACAAAAATGTTGAATTTTGTATTTTTTGCCAGAAGACAGATCGAGGATGCGTGTTTATTTGATTTTTTTTCTTTCGAGGGATGATTGTAACGACCCCGTGGTCCCAAAATGTCGCAAGAGGGCTTATTCTAGCAGAAATTAAAAGTTCTAGTGTCTTTTTTAAGTGACCAAAAAATTGGAGGGCACGAGGCCCCCTCCCACGTACATTTTTTGTCCAAAGTCACCGGATCAAAATTTTGAGATAGCCACTCTGTTCAGCTTAGTCGAATACCTAACAACTATGTCTTTGGGGACGACTTCGACCCCCACACTCCCCGGGGGAGAGGCTGCAAGTTACAATCTTTGACTATTGTTTGCATACAGTAATGGTTATTATGAAGTTTACAGACGTTTTCAGGGGAACTTTTTCGCTTTGGGTTTGAAGTGAGTTGGGGGAAGGGGGTTTCGTGGGAGGATCTTTCCATGGAGGAATTTATCATGAGGGAAGAGAATTTCTAGCATTATGCCGGATTTTCTAGCATTATTAAAAAAGAAACAATGTGAAAATAAATATTTTCTTATTAATTATTTATAAGAGCGGGGTGTTGAGGAGAAAGTAGCCCCTTTCATATACGAAGTAATTTCTGTTCGTTTTAAGTTTTAATGTCGCTCCTTACTTTCAGTTAAAAAAACTTTTTTTTTATTTAATGTCTAAAAGGAACATCTAAGAGCCAAGCTCTCACAATGCTGTCAAATTTAGTTTGAATCTGGCGTTCCTTTTCTGGTAGATATTGAATAAAAAATAAAAGTTTTTTTTAAAGGAAAGTAAGGAGCAACATTAAAACTTAAAACGAACAGAAATTATTCCGTATATGAAAGGGGATGCTTCCTCATCAACGCCCCGCTCTTTACGCTAAAGTTTGACTCTTTCTCTTAACTCTAGTTTTTAAAACAGTTAAAAACTTTAGCGTAAAGAGCGGGGCGTTGATGAGGATTCATCCCCTTTCATATACGAAGTAATTTCTGTTCGTTTTAAGTTTTAATGTCGCTCCTTTCTTTCCGTTAAAAAAACTTGTTTTTTTTTTATTTATTAAATTTAAAACGAACAGAAAATATTACGCATATAAAGGGATTCGTCACCTCCACAAAATCTTGCTTTTTACGATAAAGTATTTTAGCAATTTCAAATATTTATTGTACGGCCTTCGTGATTCAGGGGTCATTTTTAATGAATTGGGACAACATTCAAACTCTAGTGTAAGGAGCGAGGTATTGACGATGGGGTGAACCCCCTCATATACATAATAAAAATACATAAATATAGAAGTTCATTACGTAAGTTAATTCGTAAGTTCCGTATATTTGTTAATAACAAATAGTTCGTAAAAAAAAAAAAAATAATCAAGTTGCATTTTTAAGTAGCCAAAAGTTGGAGGGCAACTAGGCCTCCTCCCCCACCCCTTTGTTTTATCAAAATCGTCCAATCAAAACTATGAGGAAGCTATTTAGGAAAAAAAATGTGCAAATTTCGTTTTAATCATTCAATTGTGGTGAGTCAAAATCAAAACACGTGTTAATTCAAAAACGTTCAGAAATTAAATAAAATAAAAAAACAAGTTTTTTTTAACTGCAAGAAAGGAGCGACATTAGAAATTAAAACGAACAGATATTATTCTGTATATGAAAGGGGTTGTCCCTTCCTCTACACCTCGCTCTTTACGCTAAAGTTTTTTATTGTTTCAAAAAGTAGAGTTGTGACAAAGAGGCAAACTGTGTAAAGTTTTTTGCAAAGCTTTGAGTCAATTACCATGAAAATTGAGCAAAAACTAGCATCACAAGCCAAAAACTTGGTCAACTTTCATTAAATTGAAAAATTGCTCATCTTAAACTTGTTTATAGTCAAAAAGACTGTTTAGGTTCTTCAGGAATACACGAGATGCGCCGCCCCGAAACCTTCGGAAGTCATTATGGGTTACTTGTCATTTAAAACGATGCCATTTACAAATTTACCATTTACCATTTACAATACCATTTACTAAATATTCAGAATTCACATTTCCGAAGCTGCTCAGTTTTTGCCTTAAAGGTATGAAACCAAGAAAGGAAAGAAAAGCCAGTGTGGTCGTAGAACATATTTGCCTTAAAGGTGTATCTTTCATATCTTCTCTTAAATACTTATACTTTTTTTGGTGACTCTTTCTAAAAATAAAGGTTCAGATAGAGCAATTCTATTGTGAGGTGTGATTCAAAGCTCTACCTCCCATTTTACCGCCTCCTCAAGGAGTCCCCAACCATTTGCGTACACCGTTTGCCTTACCCGTACGTTTTCCATATTTAGCTTCTAATTTTTTCTCATATGCCCTTCAAAATTCTACCGATGTAATTGTTCCTATGCGGTGCGTTGGGTCCAACTTTAATCCGGTAGTCGCAAGTTATGGAATTCCCTACCAGCTGAGGCATAAGGTAGTAAGTAGTCATTCGTGGCATAAGTCATTCGTTTGGCAAGTTCAAATAACGCTGTTGAATTTTCTTCCAGAAGGGTTTAATGTATAGAGTAAAATTAAAATTTAAATATAATGTTAAATTATAAACTTTTTAGTTATTATTATTATTGTTGACAATTCTGTAGTGTATTTTAATTATTGTAGTTTTGTTTTGGGGCTATGAGGGTAGGGCTGTTGGCTGAGGATTGGCCTTTGCTGGTCAGATTTATACCGTTTTGATGATTTGGGTGTTGCGGTTTGGTTTCTCCCGTCGTGTAGTCCTAAAGTTAGTAATGAATTATGGTCTACGGATTATTTTACGATTTATGTTGTATTTATTTTTTTTCTCCTTTTTTCCCTGTTTTTCTGGCCATGGAGCCTTTGGGGGTGAGAGGGGATGTCCGTTTTTGTGTATTTTGTGTAAATTTTTTGTTCAATAAATAAACACTGAACTCTGTGGTAAAAAAATTGGATTGATCTTGGGTTGGCAATACGGGGCCCGAGGTTTGGTCCCAATTGCTGCAAGACAGGGTGATAGGCTTGCCACCTTCCTCTGTAAAAAAAGATCTAGCACATGAAACATCAACAACAGTCAACGCCAATTTGGCTGGAAACAGCCTGTGTCCTGTTCTCAAGTCCCAATATATTTTGAATTAATATCTATTCCCTCTGAGGCTAATCAAAATTAAGTAGTACTGTTTTTTTAATCCAATTTATGGCTTTCTATTTATTGATCTGTAACACTTTGTGTGTGGCGCCTTGTATTTCTTCACTTTTGGCTCTGATTAGTTTAATAAAGTTGATAAATTAAATAATTCGGTGAACTAAATTGATGCTGTTGTCAATCGTGAAACATAAAAAAAATTGAGCAGTTTCGATACACAAAAGGATAATTGAGGATTTGGTTTCTGTTCAGTTCTTTCTCACTGATCTGACTATCATTTTCTCTTTAAGTTGTGCCCTTTTTTATGTAATTGGAAAGCGTAATATGCCGTTTTCGTTCATGTTTGATTGGTTCCCAAATAGAAATAAATCTGTAGGAAATGCTATGCTGCTTTCCCTGATATTATACAATACTTAAACTAGATTATTTACTTTTCCATAAAACAAGTTTTTCAAAAAAAAGTAAAGAGCTTCATATGCCAAAAATGAGCAGAAATAAAGGAAATAATCTTCCAAGCATAAAACCACCACAAATCACTATCAATAAACAAATAAAACTCGAAAAGAACTGAAATTACAATAAACAACTGAGTCAAACTCAAAACGAGCAAAAATTAACACGAGTAGGACTGATAACCCTCATGCCATCTCAAGACCAGAAAATAATATGCACTTTACAGAAAAAAAAAAACAACAAATGACGGTGGATTGTTAATATACTTATAGTGATATTTATTCCTTAAAGTTTTAATATTTTTTTTATTAATTCAAGTAAAAAAAAAAAAAAATGAAAACACTTAAAATGTATTTTGTTTTTACTAAAGCAAGATTTTAAAAGCTTTGGGACTCCACTCGTTTTGACACGTCG